>NW_028300318.1:41674-137211 GCF_049724085.1 Artemia sp. Qi Xiang Cuo
GTAGAAATCTATGTCCTCGTAAAACTCTTAAAAACTGAAAACAAATAACTTTTGTTAATTAAATTATTTGCTTACATGATTTGTTTGGTAGGTCAAATTTTACCCACCCCTCCTCAAAAGTATTGAATTTTAGAAACTCCTCTAAAAAATATGTAACGGCTCTAAATGATCACTTCACACAGTAAAATTACCGTTTTTGCGGGGTTCCAATTTTTTTTTATGGAAATAAGGGAATATGAAGTTATTCCAACATTAACCATTCTCATAGTTACACAAAAAATAGAATATAAAATGAATGAAGTATTAATAATCACATTTTGGTCTCTAGGAAAAGAATAATTTTCAAAAAAGTTTGATCCCACCCAAATAATTATCAATTTTACTGTTTGATTTAATTGATCATAGATAAGAAAAATTCTTACAAGAAGATTTCCAATTTTAGATTTGGTCGTCTTCAATCTAAATTGGGAATTGCATTTAATTACAAGTGACACATGCATGCTTCCAAACCCACTAAATACAAACTATTGTCAGAATAGTAGTAAACTCCTTACCGTCATTGCTGGATTTTGCTTTATAATTAAAGCAAAAATAAAGTGCGATGAAGTACACAACCTATGAAATTAGTTTAATTAGTAATTAGTATAAAGTGGGAGCTAAATTCTAGAAACAACCAATATCCAGTTCACTGATTGTTTGAATTTTTAGAAAATCAAGGATTATGCCTGGAAACAAATCACTGGATAAGCGTGCATAAGATTAGGACTTGAGTGGCTATTTTTACTATGTAAAGAGTTTCTAAAATATCTGAAATTAAATATGAGTGGTTGTTTGTAATAATAGAATATAATTTTTTATCAAATGAATGTTAAGGATGATGCATGATAGCGTTCCTTCTTTATTTTTTTATGGATATTGCTGACTAGAATACTGTGTGTAAAAATTCCAAATGATAGGAGTGTTGTTGTTTTACTGAAAATTTTCACATTGGATAATCTTAAGGTTTTGATCTTCTTAAAAAGCTTAAAAAAATGGGAAATTTATTTTAAGGGTTATTTTCAGTTGTTTTGATTTCTCTTCTAGAGCCAGTTGGGATTCAAGAAAAGGATGGTGCATGTCGTAAACTGAAGGAAGCCGATAAAAGTGGTGTGAACGAAAAAGTTTCAAATTTGTTAGAAAATATTGACGAGGAAAATAAATCTTTGCAAAGCATTGCTGGTAGAATACCTAAAGTAGTTACAACCAGGGATGTGCCGAAGAAAAGTTCTAATGGCGACCTTGTGGAAAATTTAGGTAAATTTAAACCAGGTGTGCCTGATTTAGCTAAAAAAAGAAAATTAGTCATTCGCGTGGTTCCAATTCCTGTGGCTACTAACCCCAAAGAAGTCGTTCTACCCTCACAAGAACTTGCAACGTCTTTGAATACTCCTTTCATGTCGTCATCAGAAACTGGACCAGAAACTTCACCGAAGTCAAGTGAGTATTTTACACGACAAATTTTACTTTTATTTAACGTTACTATGGATCGGAATGATCAATCATTTTAGCAGGTAATAGGGTGTTAGGAGGTCTGGAAATAGTAAAAATAAAACATTCTTTCCGTGAACGTTAGCAAACTTAACCCTAGAGTACTAAAGGGGGTACCGAGGAACATTACTACTAAAGGTGGGTAAATTATACCCATTGATCTTTGAAATGGATGATCTCAGCTAATGCTTATAAAAAATGACGGTGATTAAAATCAGACAAAAAAAGTAGACAATTCTCTTTTCAACCACTGATTTTCCTACATATATTGGCTATTCGGGTCCATACTACAGGCAAAATAATGATATGTGTTCGCTAAAAATGGTATCCGGCATAGGGTAATAAAAGCAGAGCCAGATTGGTAGAATTTACCCACTCACCGTTTTTATCTCTGTTTGTGTTGAGTTCTGATACAACCCAAGCTGATCGACTAACCCAAAATGTTTTTTCAACTGACAAAGAAAATTGTCTCTTATGGAAGTAAAGAGTGAAGTTTAAACGTGAAAGTCATAAAGATTAGATAAACCAGCTAAATTCAACTTAAACAAACCCATTCCTTATATTGTACAATATATTTTCAGGTTCACAGAACTGGCATGTTTCTAATGTTCACTTAGTGCAAGCAACAGCTGTAGAATTTACGCAAAGTTTCATCTTTTACAAGGAGGCATGAGCCCTAAGTACTCATTTGAACTCTAGAACGTATTCCAACGTATTTAAAAAAATTCAAAACAATTCAAAAAAGCTAAAATAAATCATAAACTAAAGTGAAGAATAAAATAATTGCGATACTGCTAAAACAAATTAGTGGCTTTCAATGCAATTACGGAAGACAGAAGAAAGTTACATGGAAATGCTTCTCTATTTTCTAAAATAGAGAAAATAAATTTTCTAAAATTCTTTTGTATGTTTAGTAGAAGATATGTGTCCAAGAAACAAGGTAGAGCTCATTCGATGCGGTTTGACTGTCTAGAAGAATCTTTATAAAATCCTACTAGCTTCTCTTTTATTCTAAATGGGGGGGTGGGGGTACTCCCCCCACTATATACTGGAAACTAGAGGAACATTTATCCCTTATTTTTGTAAATACAAAGCCAACATTTAAAAATTGTTGGGGTTCCACCCCTGTTTCTTTTCCTTTTAGATAAATGACCTATTTTCGTTTCTTTAATTACATTCGCTTATAGTATAATTTCAAAATACAGGTTAAATTTCCGTTACTAAGCGATAGTGGTTTTGCAATAGGTAAGCTGTGAAGCAAGGTTATTTTTACTTCTTGGTTTGGGAGTAATTGAAAGATAAATCTAAGAGGTAAAATTGGGTTTGAATGAGGAGGTAGCTGATTGGCTGGGCCAAGTGACGGTCCACCCATACAAACAGTGCTGTACAAATTATTATTATGTTTTAGTCTGCGTTGGACCCCAGTCTGGGATATATGTTTTTTGTGGTATTAGCGACCCTTTTGGAAGAATACAAGCAAGGTATTTTGTACAAACTTTTTACTATTTTCCGTAACCCAGGCAGGGTAGGAATAGAGGTGAAAGGTACCGTCATTATTATATTGACAGGGAAGGTTGTTACCTCCAAGGAGAGAGTAGAGATTTTCTAGCCATAACCCAAGGCGGGTACATTTGGCTTTAGAAAGTGGCCGTTTGACCACTTGATCGCGTTATCATACCCGAGGACAGGGTATACTGTAAATAGGGTAGTACCAAACCCGATATTTGCAGAACCGTTGGGGTAGGAGCGGGAATCTCACTACAATTTGGGCCGACAAGGGGTTCTCCCCTTCGAGTAAGTGGCATAGCAACCTTTTTTGCGCCATTTTTGCCTTTAAAAGTCGTGACCCCGCACACACACCCCAATAAGTGGTGCCAGCGGTAGCTAGCACTACGAACATTGGCGGCAGCGGCATAAGTAAACACGAACATTGGTGGCAGCAAGAACAGGAATTATTAACAGCGTTGATAATAAAAGAATTCTGCGTTGTCGAAGAGACAAGTAATTTAGCCTACAAAAGTAGCCTATTGTGGTTACAGAGGCTATATATAAGAAATCGCAAAGAGAAATGTTTTATCTGAGCTGTGCCTAGTCGGATAATAATTAGTAATAAAATTTACGAATCAATATATCACGCAACTAATTAGTATTCAAAAATATAAGGCTAAAATTGCAGCGTGTCAAAACAATTTTCCGCGAGAGAATCGGAAGTTAAATGGATAAATAATTTTCATTTAGACTGAAGAGGTATTTTGAAGTTAATGGAATTTTGAAATTATGTCGGACAGAGATGAGATTAATTCAAGACCAAAAAGGGAGAGTGAAGCCCATAGAATAAAAAGAAAGAGATATAGAAAAGAAAGGGAGAAAGATATGAGACAACAAATATTAAATTTCATGAAGAAATTGATAATAGTCAGAGAACGAGATGAAGAAAGAGATATGCAAGAAGGTTAACAAAGAGAGAAAGATAGACAAGAAAAAAGAGATAAAATTGAAAAAGATAGGCAATCCAATGAAATACTTCATCAAGCCCGTATGGACAAAATTGAAGAATACAGACGAGAAAGATAGAAAGATAGACAAGAAAGAGAGGGTGGATAGAGAACGAAAGGAAGAGGCCGAAAGAAAAGCCAGAGAGCAAAAAGAGGAGGAAGATAGGAAACAAAGAGAGAAAGATAACAGAGAAAAAGAGGAAGAAAGCTAGTTCCATAAGGAGGCTATTAAAAAAATATTACCAGGATGTTGCAAAAACATTTGACAGACCAATGACAACTCGTGGGGGAAATCGCAAAGTCAAATTCTATCACAAGTTACTTATAGGCTGTAAGATAGCCATAATAATTTGTCTAAGAATCAATTGCGAGAAAAAGAAAATTACCAGACATTAAACACTTTTACGGGAAAACATGATACGTTGTTGACTGTGGGGGAAGGTGGACCGGCCCATAAAACAAACTGGGAGGCTGTGCCGCCCTATCGGAAAAAAGAAATGCTTGATAGTCAAAATGATAATAATCTGGTAAAAATTGATTTCTCGGAGCCTTTTTCTAAAAATTGCCATAATAAAGAAAAGAAAGTAACCTATAAAAGATCGAATTGGGCTATAGCACATAATCAAGGAAATATTGACGAGTTTGTGAAATCAAATAAAATAGAAGGAAAATTAAACGGAAAATTGACCGAAATGGTAATTGACCCAGGGAGTGAGCAAACTTTAGTGCGAATGGACCTAATTAAAAAGACGGAAACAGACCATAAAAATAATATTACAACATTATGTTATTATGGAGATAAGCACCAATGCCCGTCTGCTTGGGTAAGAATAGAAATTACAAAGAAGGACGGTACGGTCCAGAGAAAAATGATAAAAGTAGGGTTAATACCTATGCTAGCATTGGAACTTTTAGTAGGAGGAGACTTTGGAGATATCGTTGCAGAAAATAGAAAACTTGAGAACAGTTTTAATGAGTATTAGACGCTAACAAATGGAAGCCAAAATGAAGCACTTATTGTACCATATAAAATAGAAGCAAAATGTATTCTACGCGCTTTTCCTCGGAAAGTTTGAGAGATTTTAGTAGAATATGAGAAACCAAATGTCGGAGTTCAATTCCAATTTGATGACGAAATATTTGTTTCTGCGGTAAAAATGAAGAAGACTAGAAGAGAGAAAAGAGATATTAAACGGAGCTACAATGAATTTATTCAATCAAAGATAGTGGACACTGGAGTCCAAATCAGATTTAACGATGATTTAGTATTTTGCGAGAATGACAGAATTGAGAAAAGTAGAGACGAAAAGAGGAATGCAAATAAGAGACAAAATTTGGAGATTCAGCTTGCAGTGGCGAAAAATAAAAAAATGTTGGATGGGCTTGGCCTTGAAACCATAAACAATAGGGGGAAAAATAAAATGTCGGATGGGCTGTGCCTTGAAAACATAGACAATAAGGGGGGAAAAGAGGTCAAAGACACATGGGAATAAAAGAAGATACTTACAAAATAGAGATGAATGATCTACGACGGGTTGGGGGAAAGTTGGGAGATATTAAATGTCGAGTCTGATTGGAAAAAGTGGGAAATGAATTTGAGATTAGTATTATCAATTCAAAAGATATATCGGTCCTTTATGAGGGGGAGGAAGCCCGTGGGGAAGATCCCCTGTGGGAAGTTGGAAAAGATAGTCCTTTTCCTAAATGCACAACTGGTGGACAAGTTGTGATCCCTTTACCGAGATTTTGCCTTTCTGATCTGGAGTCCTTGGGGTATACTCTCTCCCAGTCACTTCATACTTCACCCAAACCGTTGTCCAGCAACCCTATTCATAGCTGTTATTCTTCATGGGAGTCGACAATTATTTCCGGCAAATTGTATTCAGTGGGAGATGTATCTAAGTTTCATCTTCAATTAGCATCAACATATATTCTTAAGTTAATTATCCCAGGGGCGGGAACCCAGAAAAAAGGCGAATCATGGTTCGCGAAAAATTTTACTTCATTTCCAGTACCCTTATCGTTTTCACAGGCCCTTGTATTTTCGGCCTTAGATTATTTGAAATTATGCCAAGGGGCAATTTACTTTTTGATTGAGATGTGGGGTTGTTTCCACAGATGGAAATTAAGAGGCTAGTGCAGCCGATTTTTCACGATGGCTGGCATCATCACATGTGCCAGAAACTAATTCTCTGCTCCTCTCCAATGTAAATTCGTGAGAGCGAGAAAATTTGTTGATTTGAATTGTGCTGCGCACAATCATTACCTACGAATCTTGAAGATTTCAACTTGCAAAATCTAGTGCGGATGCTATGTGATTTAGACCATGGTGGTCCTACAGGAGGGACGTGTTGAGGACAACCGATCCAGATTCCACAGCCAAGCGGTAGAAGAGAGAAGGCAAACGGATTTTGTAAAGTTGAAGTTAAGTATTTATGTTTGTAAGGGTGGACCACGGTAGCGCGTGGGCGGTCATTTATCTTATGGGGGGAAGTGTTGGGGTTCCACCCCTGTTTCTTTTCCTTTCAGATAAATGACCTATTTTCGTTTCTTTAATTACATTTGCTTATAGTATAATTTCAAAAGACAGGTTAAATTCCCGTTACTAAGCGATAGTGGTTTTGCAATAGGTAAGCTGTGAAGCAAGTTTATTTTTACTTCTTGGTTTGGGAGTAATTGAAAGATAAATCTAAGAGGTAAAATTGGGTTTGAATGAGGAGGTAGCTGATTGGCTGGGCCAAGTGACGGTCCACCCATACAAACAGTGCTGTACAAATTATTATTATGTTTTAGTCTGCGTTGGACCCCAGTCGGGGAAATATATATTATTGAGGTATTTGTGACCCTTTTGGAAGAATACAAGTAAGGTATCTTCCAGAAACTGTTCACTATTTTCTGTAACCAAGACAGGGTAGGAATAGAGTTAAAAGGCACCGTCGTTATTATATTAACAGGGAGGGTTGTTACCTCCAAGGAGAGAGTAGAGATTTTCTAGCCGTAACCCAAGGCGGGTACATTTGGCTTTAGAAAGTGGCCATTTGACCACTCGATCGCGTTATCATACCCTGGGACAGGGTATACTGTAAATAGGGTAGTACCAAACCCGATATTTGCAGAACCGTTGGGGTAGGAGCGGGAATCTCACTAACATTTGGGCCGACAAGGGGCTCTCCCCTTCGAGTAAGTGGCATAGCAACCTTTTTTGCGCCATTTATGCCTTTAAAAGTGGTGACCCCGCACACACACCCCAATAAAAATAAATTAACAAAATTCATTATCTTACATTAAAATTTAAGTATGGTTTCAACATGGTATATTTTAAGACAATATCTTATTTTCAAATTGAAAAAAATTGACTTATTAAAATGAGAACCGATAGTTCAAGACTAAAAATTTAAACTCTAAAAATTGATACCGTAATTGTTTTCACAAAAAGAATGTAAACGCTTCTAATATGGAGTTAAATATTAATGGAGTTATATACATGATAATAAATAGATAATGGACTTTTAAATGATAATAAACAATGGAAATGGAGAAATATTGGTTATAATATCTGTAATTATTCAGTTGAGAAGGCCTTTTTTTACGGATTGTGACTTCATATCTAAAAGAAGAAACATTTTTGTTTTAATTTTTGTTCTGAAGAATATTGATACCGTAACTGTTTTCACAAAAGTAATGTAAACACCTCTAATAAGGTACAGAAAATGGGAAAACAAAATGCTTTCATCGGAGTTACGTTTTAAAAATATGCAACTTTAGATACATGTATGTAACTAATTATGCCATATGTAACTATGTAATTAACTATATTTACAATACAAATTATTGGGGTTGTTGGGTTCAAATACTTTCTATTTATTAATCGTCTATTTCTTTTCGATGAAACTACCCCCCCCCCTCCGCCTATCCAACTTATAATTAGATATGTCCCCAAGTTGGGTTTTTCACCTGATCAGTTTTTTTATTTTAGCACTACATACATCTTATAAAAGTTCATATACGTACAAGCTGTAGAGAAGAACAACTGTATTAAATCGAAGACGATCAGGACAATCTTGCCCCAACGACTGCGGGGGGTAGTAATTCTCAGAAACACACTTAATTGGACCTTTCAAATATGCTAAACAAGATGACAGTTTCAAAATTTAAACAGAATGTCTTGCGAAAAAAGTTATGTGAGAGGGGGGTCTATTGTGTTCAAATCACCTCTGACTCTTAAATACAACACTCAAAGTTTCAATTTCCAATCGAATGAACCCCCTTCTGATATTTTTCCGACATTTCCTTCAACAATTTTTTTAGTGATAAACGAACAATACATTTTGACGGCTCTTTTCTATGGCAGCACTGTGCTGGTCATGAAATACTTTTTTGTTTGCTGAATTGAAAGCTTAATATATTTTCACTATAAACCCAGGTCTATTCCAAAAACCATATAAAAGGGGGCAGCGGGGCATTCTTTGTATATTAAGTTCACTTTTTGCTCATATCAGAACAAACTAATTTTAAAGTAAATATAAATTTAACTAGGACTGAAGAATAGAAGAAGATTTTAAATTGTCAATACCAAATGAAGCATATTATATTTTTTACATAGCTCTGTATGAGTCTTTGAAGTTTCAAGTGTGATCACAAAGATTTTTCTATTAATTCAACTCTACTTACTCTGTGAAATGAAGCTAATATGAAATTATTATTTTTGTATCCTTTTTATTTAATCTACTGCTATTGGGTAAAATAGATCCCAATCAGGGAATAGTTATCGAGATCTCACGTTTACATTTATAATTGTTATATTGCCTCTTTTCTTAATTTTTTTTATTTAATTGTAATAAAACGGTTTTTTTTCTATAGAGAGGACATGTTCTACCTTGAGCAGATCTGATGTTTTGAACCAGCACAAAATCTTTGTCCCAAAACCAATTGTTGTGCTGAAGAACCTGAAAGAGAAGGTTATAGAAGAAGAAGGAGATGTCATCAGTGAAAAATCATTTAAATGTAATGCATATAGTAGATGCTTTCAGAAATCAAGCGAATTGATTGTGCACCAAAGAATGCACACATGTGAGAAGCCATTTAAATGTGAAGTATGTAACAAATGCTTCTCTGTATCAAGCAGTTTGATTAAGCACAAGAGAGTACATACAGGTGAAAAACGGTTTAAATGTGATGTGCGTAACAAATGCTTTACTCGATCTAGCTATTTGGTTGAGCACAAGAGAGTACATACAGGTGAAAAACCGTTTAAATGTGAAGTATGTAACAAATGCTTCTCTGTATCAAGCAGTTTGATTAAGCACAAGACACTACATACAGGTGAAAAACCGTTTAAATGTGACATATGTAACAAATGCTTTTCTGTATCAAGCAGTTTGTACCAGCATAAAAGACTACATACAGGTGAAAAACCGTTTAAATGTGACGTATGTAACAAATGCTTCTATGTATCAAGCAGTTTGATTAAGCACAAGAGAGTACATACAGGTGAAAAACCGTTTAAATGTGACGTATGTAGCAAATGCTTTTCTCAATCTAACAATTTGATTGAGCACAAGAAAGTACATACAGGTGAAAAACCATTTAAATGTGATTCATGTAACAAATCCTTTTCTCAATCTGTCCATTTGTATAAGCACAAGAGAGTACATACAGGTGAAAAACCGTTTAAATGTGATGTATGCAACAAATGCTTCTCTGTATCAAGCAGTTTGTACCAGCATAAAAAACTACATACAGGTAAACAAAACGTTTAAATGTGACGTATGTAACAAATATTTTTCTAGATTTGACCTTTTGAACCAGCACAAGCGAGTGCATACAGGTGAAAACCCGTTTAAATGTGATATTTGTAAGCAATACTTGTCTCACTCTAGCAATTTGAATTTGCACCGAAGAGTGAAAAACCGCAATTTGTGAAAAACCGTTTAAATGTGATGCATGTTACAAATGCTTTTCTCAATCTAGAAATTTGATTAAACACCAAATAACACACAGGTGATCCACTGTAAGCTGTGTTTAATTGAGATGTTCTTGGATTGTTTTCAAATTTTTTTGCCAGTTGCCATTAAAAACCTAAAATTGGTGAAAAGTTAATAAAAGTTTTATTCCAAATCTGTAATCTTTTGTGTATGACAAGGGGTTGGTATCCACCCACAGGAAAGTTTAAAGGGCAAAATTGCAGTTAAAGTGGAAGCAACTCCGATAAATTCTAATAAATATAAATTTTGGGGATCCAATATAGTGTTCCAATCAAAGGAGGATATTAGCTCCTCCTACACCAATTATTATTATATTTTAAAGATTTCAAATTCGTTATAAACTGCATAAGTTTACACTGACTTTAACAGTCTAAGAATGTGAAATCCCTATAGTTATAGTAACTAATTTTAAATCTTATTTGCCATAGCTGGCAATTGTTTTTCAAATCGAATCAACCAGAAATCAGGAAACAACCACGTAATGTAATGCAAAGGCAAAGAGTAGCGCTTTGAAACAGAAAAATTGAGTTTTGAACTAAAATCTAAATTTTCGCAGGAACGAGAGTAAATCATAGTCACTTCTAACGGCTGAGAAAGGACTGGATTTAGCTGTTCCAAAGATTCTACCCAAGGATAGTTCCTCAACGATAGTTGGATAGTCTATCCAAGGATAGTATTCAAGGATAGTTGCCAGTGTTTGTATGACTTATCCTGATATACCCAGATAGGTCTCTTTTTACTGGTTGCTGATTTAGTGTACAAAGCAAAACAGCTAGAAGCTATCAAACTTGGATGAAAGAGATCATAAGAAGAAATTTAAACGAGTTGGGAATCTAAATGAGGTTTGAGACGAACTAGGTGGCGAATTAAGGTGCAACGATGTGTTACGCTCATTATATTTGTTCCTTCTTCGAGTTATAAGTAGTAGTCGTATGAATACCTTAGCTGCTTGCTTTTGACCTTGTTTATACATATTTAAAAAAAAAAACAATGTATCCTGATGGAAGTAAAGAGCAAAGTTGAAACTTAAAAATGAAAAAAAAATTATTGTTTCACAGTCTATCTAGCCTATATTGATAAAACTGGGGCAAACAAACCAATTGATGATATTTTCCTACGTTTGTATGATTAAAGAAAACTAGGGCTTTGCTGAAAACACAAAAAAAATATTGGATTTTAGGCACGGTAAAAGTAAACTGGTTAAGGAAACTTTTGAAAAAAATAACACATTTCAGCACTGTAGCTTTTTTGTTTTTATTTTTTATCACTTCAGTACAATAAGCTCAGTCCAATTCACAGTATATAAATTACAGGCAATATGATCTTTCCCTATCTCACCCACTATAAAAACCTGGACCGAGGTGCGAGTGCTGCAGAGAACGTAGAAACATAAGCGACAAAAGATCTTTTCACAGGTAGACAAGTCAGATTTCTCTTGAACGCGAAACTTGGCTTTAACGTTGGAACACTAAATTTTGAATAAACTAATTTTAAATTAATTTATTCCAATACATATATGAAAATCGGTAATTAGTAGTGCAATGTTATCATTCGATTTTTTTTAGGAATTAAAAGTAGGTTTCGAAGTCTCATGTTGGTTTCAAAGGTATTTTGAGAAAGTTTCTGCCAAAATACGTGTCCCAGGGTAATTGGACCACTGATGGCAGATCAAATGAGAGGAGCTGTTTGTACGTGCTAATGCAAGAAGAAATGAGAAGAGCTGTCTGTTCGCACCGAGAGTGAAGAGCCAAGACTTATTGCTATTATCTTTATACTGTAGTCCAATTACTAGATCTTTGGTTCTGAAATGTACATTTCATTGCTAGTTTGTAAAGAAGACTGAAGTGGAGCCCTCTTGATAGTATTATGACTATTGACTAGCTTTAGAATTTGTATCATGACTTGAAATTGTTCGTTGCATACAGAGAAATAACCAGATATCCGGAGTTCATATTTGGCTTTATTTTTTTTTTTTTTTTTTTGAGTTTAGTAAAGCTTTTTTTTTGCAATTTAAAATTGTATATTACTCACTGTTAATATCACAGTCGGTGTGACCAAGATGTTACCAGATAAATTTGTAACTTATTATTATATGCTTTTCAATGGCTTTGCAGTAACTAAAATTTTTTTTTATACTCAAGTTTTTAGACGGAATAATTTCCATTCGGTTTAAGTTTAATGTTGCTCTTTACCTCAAGTTGATTTTTTTATTTAACTTGTGACTGTTTTCATCTGATGCCTGGAAACCCTCCTCCCTCCCCCGTGTAAAATGTCTTGTGGAAAGCTTCCACAGAAACATTAGTTCCCATGGAAAACATCCCGTAGAAAATCCCCCCCCCCCGCAAAAATCCCACCCGGAAAAAATGTCCGAATGTATCCCAATAACAAATACTTGGTAATATGCGAACAATGGCAAAATTGAATAACTTACAACCCTTTCTTCGTTAGACTATGAAAACCAGAAAAGACAATGAATTGACAAATCTGTACAAATGAATATAATTTTTTTCCGAAACCCTATAAGCAAATGTAAAAAAAAATTGAAGTTATTTTTGTCCAGAAATTATCAGAAAAAAATAAAGCTCAAAATTCGGTGGTTAGTCGTAATTTTTTGGGGAATTGGGAAAAACAGCATTAATTAAGAATTACCGTAATCAGCCTTAACAAAGACAGGTTCTCCACGAAATCATAAAGACGGTACAATAATATGGTTGAGAAAAAATTCCAGAAAAGAACTTGAACATTTGACGTCCTAAATCTAAGTCTAATGTTCTGACTGAACTACAAACTCTATAAATTTAATTTAAACTATTGGTCTTAGTAGGACCATAATTGTGTAGCTTTGAGCCCTTTTCTCAGGGACTATGCACGATCATGCCAATACCCTAAGCATAGCTGTTGGATCTTTCAACTATGCTGAAAAAAGGTTATCTCAAAATTTTTATCGGACTACTTCAGGAGAAGGGCGCCTTTTGGGGAGGAGGATAGCTCCGCTCCAATCTTTTTATTCACTTAAAAAGAGCTGTAGTGATTTTAATTTTTGTTTGAATGAGCCATTAAACAACTTTCTAGGATGTTTTGGTAACCGGATAGCCCCCGTAGAAAAAAAGGAGACATCAGTGCTACCCACGTAAAAAAGTTATTTTCCTCATTGTTCAAAATGAGGGACTCTAACTACCCTATAATATGTTTTTGACCATATTGATTCCTATAGTACAATTTTTATTTTAGCCTGACACCATTTTGAGGGGTTTCAGGGTCTTTGAAAATCACCCTAAAATTGTCTTCGCAATAACCTTTTACTCTTTAGATTCAACAAAATAATAGTTATTGCTGAATCAGTGTCAGATTGAATTTTTTATCTATAGGCAGTTTTATTCGAAACACATGTTCAATTTTGGTTACTTTGGACTGTGGTTTCTTCTTTACTTGGTTCTTCTGCTGCCTTGATAAAAGGCACAATATCATGATTAGAAAAAAATCTGATACTAATGTGCCTGATACCGATACACTCGATACCACGTGCAACCTTTCCCTCTGGACTATGGAGGGTCATATAATCACCAAATTCATAGTTGTTGGACCTTTGAACTATGTTGAATAAATTTCTGTCTCAGAATTATGATCGTATTATTTTGGGGGGAGTGGAGCTAGCTGCCCTCCAATGTCTGGTCACTTAAAAGAAAAGTAACAAATTTAATTTCCGTTCAAATGAGCCATTAAACATCTCTCAGTGTTGTTCAAGTCACCCCCTAACCCTGTTGGAAAAAGCAAATATCAGTGCTACCCATGCAAAAAAGCAATTTTCCTGGTTGTTCAAGGTGAAGGACTGTATCCTGTTCGAAGGTTTCGACCATGCTGATTCCAATGGTATTCTTTTTCTTTTGACCCAACACCATTTTTGAGGTGTTTCAGTCTCTTTCGAAATCACTGTGAATATGTTTTCGCAATAAACTTTTAGCTTTAAGCTTAACCGAAACGATATCCACTATTCATGAATAAATGTCATACGACAATTTTTTCTCATGACGCAGTTTTTTTCAAAACGGGTTTTACAACTTGTGGTTACTATGGGCTGTTGGCCTATGGCCAACAGGCTATGGCCAAACTATGGGTTACTATGGGTTACTATAAGACCCAAGTGACCGAGCAGTCAAGAGGGGTCTTTAATTCGTTCATCATCGTTACTATGGGCTGTGGTTTGCTTTTTACTAGACTGTAGCAACTGCACAAAAATGCCTCTTCCCCCCCCCCTCATTATTTTGAAAAACACCTTTTTTGTATCTCCTTTGAAGAAATACTCCCCCTCCACCCACATTTTTGTGCATTATGATCCTGCTAACAGATGTTATTTGATGAATTCTATTATATCTTCAACTTAAAGCCAAACAGAAGCCTTGTCTCAAGTTTATGTGGCTTCAGTTTGGAAACAGGACTTTCAGGGAAGCCTTATCATAGATGAAGACCACCCCAAGAGGCATAAATATGTGCTGAATACTGCAGAAAATATAGTATTTTGATACATATAATTATCGAAATTAAATCTTGGCGAGATAAATATTGAAAAAATCCTATATTTCCTACTTTGTTAGTTGATAATCCGTCATATCTCATTAGTTGAATTACTATTTGATGCCTGGAATTTGCTTGACAATAGAAAAATATGCAGATATATACAAGAAAAATCAGCAGTGCTTAGAATATGTTTAAAAGACATGAAAAATAAAAGAAGACGCACAAAAGTCCCAGAAGACGCAAATAAAACAGGTGGCGTGCCGCCGAAAATATTTCAGCACGCTGCCACCACAAAGGCTTCAGTACGCGGCTGGCGGCGGCGGGCCTACAAAAATTTCCAGCATCGAATTATTTTGTGACATTCATGAGTGGAAAATATAATGAAAATTCCACTATTCAGTAATTCATGCATAAATTTTGAATTTCCCTCAAAATGTTTTTAAATTACTCTTCTACTATGGACTTTTTATCTTTCACTTGTTTGTGTCCTAATCACCATATAAAAGTAATTTTTAATTTAAATAAATTTCTCTAGTTCTGATATTTCTCCGAGAAGCAACAGTCACACTAGGATAGAGTATGAGATGTTTGCAAGTATCAACCCCGTTATTATGTACATTAATTACTGATTATTTAAGTTTAATACTGTTGTTTATTTTCACATAATTTTTTTATTTGATTCCCATTAATTTTCACTATCATATTCTTTTTAATTTATCCTTAGCTCTTACTCCAAGGTTTAACCTTTGTATTTATAATAGTTCAAAACTGAAAAATGCCCCTTGAAAAAACTGTCCTATCAGTGTTTTTTTAATGGGGGCTTTAAATGCCAACATCCTCATTTTCCTCCTATTCTGAATCCACACTGACCTGATATCATCTTATAAAGGAACCTCCTTTTCTTTGATGTTTAATCATGAATAATGAGGAAATTTAGAGTATCTGCTCTTTTGAGAAAAGTGAAAGGCGACATTCAAAGAACTGATTGGGGTAGCTTATCCACTGACAACACTTTAGATTACAGCCTTCTCTTCAGCTTCAGGTGGTTACCATTATATTTTTAAAAAATCATTCACCAGAAAAATAGTAGTGGAGACATTTAAGGTACTGTGAGAGCCCTCCCCAGACTCCCGTTGGATTTCTCTGACTTCACAACACCCCTGGCAAAATTCTCGTGAGAGCCCTCTGGCGTCAAAACACCCCTGGCAAAATTCCCATGAGAGCCCTGTTTCCAAGTGTTCCAATATTTCCCTGTTGTTTTTTTTATGTTCCAATATAGGAAAAATAAATATAGAATTCCCGTGACACGCCCTCTAACGTCACGACAGCCCCTGTTTCTAGGTAAGATTTCCAGGTGTTTCACTATGATTACTAGTAGTGTGCTTGGGATGATACACAAGTAGCAATAATAGGGACAATAAGTTGGGATTTTAGAAGGCCCTTAAGTCTTCCAACATGTGCAATGTGGTCAACTATTTCGACCGGTCAGCTGGCAAGAGTCCCACGGCACACCTCTCTGGACTCCAATGAAATCACAGGACTTGTCCCCTCGTAAACGGTCAGGTGTAATATATATATATGACATGATTTTATGTAACCTTGCGTAAGGAAACAATGGGGAATCCTCCGCTTGTATTTTGTCCTACTCATTACTTTCAAGAAATAGAACATTCCCACATAACACAATTAAAAAACCGCGACAAACAAAAAATAAAAGGTGAAAAAAAGTCTTATCGTAATACATACAAAAAACCTTTGTATTATAGAAAGTTGGGGGTCCTAACAGCTAATTCCAGGGAGAGTGAGCGCGTTGTTATGTTTTTCTTGGAAAAATGGTCCTTTATTGCAAAAATGAATCTTAACTAACTGAAATAGTTCATAAATTCTTCATTTTAGTCATATTGCGCGGCTAATCAAGCAAAATTTTATTCATTTTTTTCTATTCCCGTGTGTTTTTTTACAGAAACGGACCATTATTACAAAACTTTGTATTAAGTAACTGAAATGTTTTATTAATTACCTATTTTAACAATATCTTGCGGGTAATCAAATACAGATTAATATACTTTTTCAATTTTTTGTTTTTTTAGAGAAACAGACCATTATTACAAAACTTAGTATTAACTAACTAAAATAGTTTATTAATTCTTTATTTTAATCTTATCGCTCGGGTAATCACGGAAAATTGGCACGGTTCCGTTGGGAATTACTTCCTCTGCAAGTGGGAGGCTCGATATATAATTGTTCGGTGCTTTTAAATCAATCGGCAATCACAGAAATTTCAATCAATAGGAATTTGGTCTACTTTGGCGAAATTGTAGTTAGGTGCCACTAAATAGCAGAAAGCGGGATTCCAACCTCTTGACGGTCCTCCAGGCCAGGTGTAACATCGATCATGCAAATCATGAAGACGAGGAAGGTTTATTTTTCAGTGATTTTTTTGAACATTTTAGGGGTAAAAGCTTCCTAAATGTCAAAACTAAAAAAAAACAACTATTTTTTCGCCCCCTTTAAGCAGCCCCAGAAGGTTTTCTCGGTGGTGATTTTAGCGGATTTGGGAGATGTTGTCCAGCCATTTTTTCTGAACATTTTAGTGTGAAAAAAGCTTCCTAAATGTCAAAAAAAAAAATTCGCCCCTTTCCACCCCCTTTAAGCAGCCACAGAAGGTTTTTCCCGGTGGGTGATTTTAGCGGATTCTGGATTTGTTTACCAATTTTTCTGAACATTTCGGTTCCAAAAAACCTTTTGTTGCAATTTTTTCCGGGTTGACCCACTTTTCTCCGTACTTTTACTCGACTAGTAGTAAGTTTTCTGTCAAAGATACCAAATATTTCTTAGAAGTAACAATTTTTTTCGTTCATGATAACAAGTTTTCTGTCAGAACTCGCAAGTTTTTTTTTAAAACTAACAAATTTTCTAATCGAAGTAAAAAATTTTTCCTTAATACTAACAATGTTTTAGTTAACAATATCAAATTTCTCTTAGAAGTAACAATTTTTCATCAGTGATAACAAACTTTCTGCTAGAACTAACAAGTTTTCTGTCAAAGATACCAAATTTTTCTTATAAATAACAATTTTTTCGTTTATGATAACAAGTTTTCTGTCAGAAGTAAAAAGTCTTCCTTAATACTAACAAACTTTAACTTAACACTATCAAATTTTTCTTAGAAGTACCAGTATTTTTCATAACAATGACATTTTTTTCTTATAGCAACAAGTTCTCCATCAGAGATAACAAATTTCTAATAGAAGTACCAATTTTTTTCGTCAGTGATAACAAGTTTTCTGTAAGAAGTAGCAAGTTTTCTGTCAAATATACCAAATTTTTCTTAAAAGTAATAATTTATCGTTTATGATAACAAGTTTTCCGTTAGAAGTAGCAATTTTCCTTAATACTAGCAAATTTTCTCTTCGAAATAACAACTTTTTCCTTAATAATAACAAACTTACACTTAACACTATCAAATTTCTTTTAGAAGTAGCAAGTTTTCCTTAACATTAACAAATAATCTCTTCAAAGTAACAACTTTTTTCTTAATACAAAAAAAGTTCTACTTACCACTATCAAATTAATCATAGAAGTAACAATTTTCTCAACGTTTAACTTAGGTTCCTCCAATTTAGGTTAAAATTAGCAGTCATTTTAACCTAAGTTAGATGAACCTAACTTAAACGTAGAGAAAATTGTTTCTTCTATGAAGAAACCCTGTTACTTCTAAATGAAATTTGATAGTGTTAAGTAAAAGTTTATTAGTATTAAGGAAAAAGTTGTAACTTCGAAGAGAAAATTTTTTAGTGTGAAGGAAAACGTGCTACTTCTGACAGAAAACTTGTTATCATAAGCGAAAAAAATTATTACTTCTAAGAAAAAATTGGCGTCTTTGACAGAAAAATTGCTACTTCTTGCAGTAGACTTGCTATCACTGACGAAAAAATTGTTACTTCTAAGAGAAATTTGATAGTTTTAAGCAGAGGTTTGTTAGTATTGAGGAAAAGATGTTACTTCGAAGAGAAAATTTGTTAGTGCGAATGAAAACTTGCTACTTTTGACTGAACACTTGTTATCAAAAAGGAGAAAATTGTTACTTCTAAGAAAAATATGATATCTTTGGCAGAAAACTTGCTACTTCTTCCAGGAAACTTGTTATCACTGACGAAAAGTTGTTACTTCTAAAAGAAATTTGATAGTGTTAAGTAATAGTTTGTTAGTATTGAGGTAAAAGTTGTTACTTCGGGGAGAAAATTTGTTAGTGTTAAGCAAAAATTGCTGCTTCTGACAGAAAACTAGTTATGATAAACGAGGAAATTGTTATTTTGAAGGCAAATTTGATATCTTTGACAGAAAACTCGCAACTTCTAACAGAAAACTTGTTATCATAAACGAAAATATTGTTACTTCTAAGAAAAATTTTATATCTTTGACAGAAAATTTGCGAATTCTAACAGAAAACTTGTTATCATAAGGGAAAAAATTGTTAATTCTAAGAAGAATTTTAAATGTTTGAACGAAAACTTGCTTCTTCTAACAGAAAATATGTTATCACTGACGAAAAAGTTTTTACTTCTAAGAGAAATTTATTATCTTTGACGGAGATCTTGATGCTGTTAGAAAAAATTTGTTACAGTTAAGAAAAACCTATTATTCTTAAAAGAAACTTGATAGTGTTAAGTAAAAGCTTGTTAACATTAAGAAAAAAGTTGTTACTTCGAAGACAAAATTTGTTAGTGTGAAGGAAAACTTGCTACTTCTGACAGAAAACTTGTCATCAAAAACGAAAAAATTCTTACTTCTAGGAACAATTTAATATCTTTGACAAAAAACTTGCTAATTCTTACAGAAAACTTGTTATCACCGACGAAATAATTTGTACTTCTAAGAAAAATTTGATAGTGTTAAGTCAAAATTTGTTAGTATTGAGGAAAAAGTTGTTACTTCGAAGAGTAAATTTGATAGTGTGAAGGAAAACTTGCTACTTCTGACAGAAAAATTGTTATCCTAAACGAAAAATTTTTACTTCTAAGAAAAATTTTGTATCTTCGCCGGACCACTTGGTGCTATTGAAAAATTTGTTACTGTTAAGAAAAACCTGTTACTTCTAAGAGAAATTTGATAGTGTTAAGTAAAGGTTGCGTGGTGTTGTGTGTGTGTGTATGTGCTTGTGTGCGTGCGTTTGTGTGTGTGTGTTTTTGTGTGTGCTTGTGCGTGTTTGTGTTTGTGATTGTGTGTGTGTGTTTTTGTGTGTGTGTTAGTGTGCGTTTTTGTGTGTGTGTGCGTGTCTTTTTTTGTTTGTGTGTGTTTGTCTGTTTGTGTGAGTGTGTTTTGTGTGTGTGTTTTTGTGTGTGTGTATTTTCGTGTGTGTGTGTTTTCGTGTGTGTGTGAGTGTGTGTTTGTGTGTCTTGTTTATTTTGTGTCGGTGTGGGGGGATGGGGGTGATTACAGAGGGGTTTCATAGGGGTGCTAGAAAGTAGTTATAATGCGGTACAGTGGGTGAATTGCTTACGAAGATCCGAATGAATGAGTTGAATAACAAATTTTAACAAGAAATTTCTTAAGTGTTTTTTTTTGGGGGGGGGGAGATGGGGCGATGACAGAGGACTGCTAGAGAGTATTTCTAGTGTTGTACTGTGGCGTGAATTGCTTGGGAAAACCCAAATGAATGACGAAGTAAAACGTTAAACAAGAAATGTCTGAAATGTGTTTTGGGGGGAAGAGGCGATGTCAGAGGTATGTCACAGGGGCAGTAATAGTCAAGAATTGTGAGGTTAAATGCTTAGGGTAGTAGAGAAGCCTTAATTTCTCCCACCCCTCACCCCTGCTGCCATCTACAATTGAATCTAACTCCGTACGAACACCATATTTGGGCATAGACTCCCTAGGGGAAATGGATTTCCGAGAAATTGATTGCGTAACCTAACCTCATGAGTTCCGGAACGATCACCATATATGGGCATAGAGTCCCTAGGGGAAATGGATTTCTGAGAAATTGATTACGTAGCCTAACCTAACCTCATGAGCTCGTGGCAGGGCACCATATATGGGCATAGAGTCCCTAGGGGAAATGGATTTCCGAGAAATTGATTGCGTAATCGATTGTGAATTTTATTGATCTAAGACTCATGACGGGGCACCATATATGGGCATGGAATCCCTAGGGGAAATGGATTTCTGAAAAATTTATTGCGTAATCGAAGGGGAAGTGGATTTCTTAGAACTTGATTGCGTAATCGATTGGGTATTTTATTAATCTGATAACGGGAAACAAATCACGTGTCTCCTTCTAAGCCAATCAGAGGGCTGGTTACATATTAGCGGGAGAGGATTGCAGAGAATATAAGGAAAGGATTTTTGCTATATTTTTTATTAGTCTGAGAATAGAATTCAAAGGAGTGAGAAGAACAGTTTGACTTTACTCATTTGGATATATATTTGTGTTGATGATGATGACGAGTGGAATGTTTACCCTATTAGAAGTTGATAGTGGAGTTGATGGCAATAATACAAGAGCACCAAACATTGCGGTGGAAATCACAAGAGGATCACGGCTTTGTCTGGAATGGGATGAAGTATATGCAAGATATGTGATATCATTGAGCAAATTTAAATTGGAAGATCAATTATGTTTCGCCGCAAAAATTGATATAGCACATGTAAATAGACTTCACTGTGCATTAAGTGCATTAGTGAAACATATCGAAGACAATAAACTCTATCGCTAATTGTACATGCTTAGTATTATTGTTGTTGTAATTATTCAATAAAATTGTTTTGAAATAAGATATGTTCCCTTTATTTTCGCGTTAGGTTAGAATGCTAGGGCTAACGAATCATCGTCAGTCTAGGGTTATCTGTCAGAGTGAAAGGATTGAAATATGAATAAGTTCGAGAAACAGAGAATTAGATCGAACCTAGTGTTTATGGAAAAATAATGAAATTATAATAATGAAATAATAGTGTTTATGGACAATATAATGAAAACTGATTCTCCCCCATTGGTCTATTGTATGAAACTTTTAAGATGTGACTCAAATGCTTATACTCAATTTATTGATATATTAATTGGAACAAAGCAGAATCATATCGTGGATGCACTTTTGAAAACATTGCCAATAGATTCAATGTAGATGGCGCCCCACCACCATTCGAAAGAGGTGACGTCACAGAGCTACTCCTCCCCCATTCCTCCACCTTGAATTTATCTGTCGGCAGGAACGATCAGTTTTGTTTTAGCTGTGAGAATGTTGACAACGAAAACCAAAAAATTTTTTTTAGATGTCTATTATGCATATATACACTTGACAGTTGGACTCAATGTGTGAACTGCACAATTATTGATGACAATTGTGAAAAGTGTAAATTATGTAATCCTTGTAAATTACATAGAGGCTATGCAGTACAAATTAAATGATGTAATTCATGTCTTGAAGAGATTTGTGACTCTCACCCTAGAAGACATCTGTGCTCCAATTGTCACTATGATAAATATGATCAGTGGGAAAATACTTACCCCGCTATGATTCGAAAGAATCCCAAACGTGATTTTAGTTTATTTCTACGAGATTGGTATCATCGTGGATTTAACTTATTCTGGGAAGAGGAGTCTGGTCTACAATCCAACTGCTGGGATAACAAAATAATTTGATTTCTACGTCGTTGTTGTGATGACACTGTCTACTACGACTGTATACCAAGTAATTTAAATTTGGCAGTTATTGAATGTAATTCACCATTTGAAAACACTGTATGTGATATTGCTTAAAATAGACAGATTGAAACTCGTGAATTTCATAATATGAATGCAAATTGTATCATTGACTATACAAAGATATATAACAAGAGTGAAGTTACATTGTACTGTAGAAAATGTGATCCTGACTCTTCAGTCAATCACGATCAATACACAGTGAATCTGAATTATTTACTAGCATTAGTGGTTCATGACAATTGCCTATACACCGAAGAAGAAATCTAAAGTGAAGATTTAAAGAAATTGTTGTATATATATATGCATTTTATTAATAAACAAATTCACAAACATTTTTAAGCACTTTACTCTTAGGGCACTGAAATCAATATTATATAGGTCTGAGAGGATATTTTCCACTAGAAAGTCGTTCAGACGTGGATTGTCACCATAAATGCGGATAAACTGCTTGTAAGTATAGCCGCGACATCGAAACACAAAATATAGTAGTGCATGGAAGCCACAGCTTTTAGTCTTTAGATCCTGCACCCTCTTCCGATTTTGAATAATGATTTTCCCACTGCTCTCAATATAGTTGCTAATATGGGGTGTGTAGAATGTATAATGTAGACCAAGAGGATCAAAAAATTCAATCGTCTTCATTGTTTGAAAGATGCACAGCCAATGACCCGTCAGCACAGTCGACGGACTGCTATCAACAACAATTAAGCTATTGTTCGTACTTTAAATTTTTCCAAGAAAGTCCGAGGGCAGACAATAGGATTTGTACTGGGACATGTAGGGATCCATATTAAATACATTGATTATTTGACTGGTGTTCATGGCGCCAAGTCTAATAGAACACTGCCTACGGGAGTGATTTCCCAATAGGTTTCATGTTGATTTAGTGAGATTAGTGCAATACTCTCAGCCAATGGGTCAGCAAATGTACACTATATGCGCACACTCTCCGTACGTACTATACTCATATCCTGTGTGCCAGACAAATCTAATACAATGATACCATGTGTCTTAGCAAACATATCTTTGGTTATACCATTTTCAAATAGTTGCGAATCATGATCTAGGGTTTGCATGGTCAACTCATACAATGTTCTATAGGATTTATCAAAAGATATATTGTAGAGTGGGATGCCGTTTACTTTGCACACAAGAGATGAAAGTCCAAACATCTCGAATTTATGTGGGCATCCAGTCCACGATCCTATTGCACTAGCGCTTTTTACAAATGCCAAAGCGAGTTTTGACGGAATTTCGCCATTGATAAAGGATGAATCGGTGAAGGTGAGTGAGCCCATGGCAATATGACGTTGATTGGTGATTGTATGAGGAACATGTAGTTATTTATTATTTCCATTGGCTCTCAGTTTTTCCACTGTCAAAGCAACAGAACTCATGACCTGTTGTTTGCGTTCATGAAGTATTGCCGAGGTGAGGGAGAGACTTACATCAGGATTGGCAGCAAGTTCTTTTCTCAATATGAAATTGGATGGTGCAAGCGTCAGTTTTATATCCACTTAAACATTGGGTGGTAGCCATTGGGGTATATTAAATATTTCATGATGTATTTTTCCAACTAGATGTAATCCACTAGTTGTAGCATTTTTAAGTGCATCTGTACTATCAGTATTAGTAATATATTCATATCCATTGGAGGTGCCTCTCAATTCCTTGTATGACTTGTGTGTCATCAGCATGAATTGCATATAGCTTGTAGAATTCTAGAAATTGTTGCTTGTGCTCACCAGCGTGCCATTGATGTAGACACTGATTTGACGAAATAGACTATGTAATATACTATTTTCATAGGATATTCCATCGGCCCGAATTGGCATTGTATTATCGGATTTCCGGACTTTCATTTGTAAATCTATAAATGTCGAAGACATGTCCATAAAGTAGTCTTCATTGGAATAAATTTGAAAGTGAATAATATCGGAGAGGGGTTGTTGAGGATAAAATTGTTCATAGTATCCATGCTTTGACATTCACATCAACATTTTCAACATTGAATAGATTCAATGAGGTGGTGATTGAAGGTTGAGAATCCTTATGCGGTAGGTAGGACATCTTAAGAGAAGAAATCTAGTTTCGATCTAACAATTCTCTTCCTGGGGATTCTTCTTCTGTTTACAGTACGTGTTGGCTTTTTTCTTCTTTTCTTTGACAGCGGTGATGTCTTTCGTTTCCGACCTGAGTAGAGACTGATGAGTGATGCATTGTTTCTCGACCTTTTTAAACCTTTACCATTTTGTTTTAATCGCTCGCCAAGGGTTCACGCACTGGACCTAAGATTTTCCGTAGCACTTTTTTTAAAATCCTTGCCAGAGCCCCAATCGTATAGTGTAGATGATGCAAAATCTGTCGCAGCCGGTACAAGATATTTTCTAGCCAGTTGTAGTGAAGAGCGAAACAGCTTAGCAAACCAACTGCCAAGTCCATAGCCAGACATTGACGAGCGACCTTTGTAATAGTCCATTCCATTGCCCTGTTGTCTTGGGCCAAGAGTATTAACATAGCAGTCAATATCAGGACAAGTGAATGCCACTTTTCTATTAGACATCTTGTTGTTGTTGAACGATGGGCCGAAAATGGCATGTAATCACAGCCAAACCTTTTGTTGAGGATAAAATTTTATGCGTTTCTTTAGTTTTTTTGTGTTCCCCCCCCCCAAAAAAAAAATATTTCAGTAAAACCCCCTCCGAAAAAATCCTGAGAACGCCGAAAGCCGGCTTTCGGATTTGATGTCTGATCCCCAATTGGCAGAAAGCAGTGAAAAAGTCAAGAGTATGGCCTAACTACTAATTTCCAACACCAGCAAAAGTCCCTAATCTGGAATCGGTAAAATTCTACTTTGGATACTTGAATGCTGAGGGACTTGACCTTGAGGAATTCCAGTAGCTTGAGACTGTACCATTAGGGTTCACCAACTGATAAACCTTTCTAGAATAACTTCCCCTTTCAAGAGATGGACCAGCAACTGTTGACAAACCTTTCCCGACCCAATCTTGAACTTAAGTGGCCTAGTAAAAATTTCACTTCCACTTGATGGGACCTATTAAAACCTGAGTAGTTTTCACTTCAGTCTGTTTTAATCATACCTCTTATAGGTCTGTGGTAAGATGGATCTCTAAGAAGGCTTGTCAGATTCAAATGAAGCATGTGAAATAAGAAGGACAAGAAGTTCATCTGTTGACACTGAGAAAGTGAAAAAAAAAATATAAACAAAGATATTTAAAAAAATGGGAGAATGACAGACAATTTGCTGGTTGGTTAACAAAGAAATTTAATAAAAATTGGATTGGTGCTTAGCATGCTCAGTCAAATTTTCATACGAAGAAGGGAAAACAGCTTTGAGAAAACATTCCCTGTCAGAGAAACACAAGAAGAACCTCAAAGCTTCAAAATTCATTTTCAAAGTCTATAATTCAGTTCCAAGGGTCTACATCAAATAATCCAGTACAAGATACAGAGACGAAAATTGCAGCATTTCTTATTAAAAACAATTTACCATTTTTGCTGGTTGACAAGTTAGTCATTCCTAAAAAATATGCCGCATAAGAATGTTACTGATCAAGTAAGATTAGGTAAGCAGAAAGTGACGAATATAGTCCGCCAGGGCCTGTCAGTGTATTACAAGGACATGCTGGTGGAGTCTTTGAAAAGGAAACCTTTTTCAATCATAATTGACGAGATGACTGATGTTTCGACTGCGAAACAGTTGGCCTTCTGTGTTAGTTTTTCAAATGAGAATTTGGAAACAGAGGTTGATTTAATTGACCTTGTGGAATGCCCCAACGGAACTGCGGAAATGCTGTTCTCAAAAATGAGGAATTCTCTGCAGGTCCAGGAAAAAGATGGGGTTCCACTGACCAATTGGATTGGTTTCTGCAGCGACACTGCAAGCGTTATGATGGGGGCCCATCACTCTGTTTCTTCACTTATAAGGGAAAACTACCCATGGGTTACGACTGTGAAGTGTAGTTGCCACTAGATCCATCTTGTGGCATCTTATGCTTGTAAAACACTTCCAAAAACTTTGGAAGATCTATAGAGGACAATTTATAATCTTTTTGCGAACAGTGTAAAACGAGTCAGTACTTTTGGAGAGTTCCAGGACTTTTGTAACATGGACCGGCTGAAAATTCTTGCACCTGGACAAACAAGATGGCTCTTAGTTCATGCATGTGTAAGACGGATTCTTCAGCTTTGGGAACCCTTGAAGCTTTATTTCAGAATTTGGAATTTGAGGACCCCATGTATGGAAATGAGCTTGTGTTTAATGTATTACAGAATCCACTTATGAAAGTCATGATGATGTTTATGGAGTACATTCTTGGACTATTAACAGACTTTAACACAGTGTTCCAAGCAAATGCCCCGCTGTTTCATGTTTTGAAAGAAGAGACAATGAAACTTGTAAAGATTTTGTCACGAAATTTCATGACCACCAAGTATGTTCAAGAAAAGGGAATGACCGTTGACCCTGAAAATAGTTTGCAGTACCTTGCTCTGAAAAATATTTACCTTGCCTTAGATGCGGCAGAAGAAATTGTCAAGTTGACCACTGATGCGAATGCTACATGAGACTGAAAAAATGTATTTGTCAGCTCGCGAGTTTTATAAAGAGACTATTGTTCAGATACAGAAAAGATTCAGTTTTGATGATGATATCTATGAGGTGGTTAATTTTTTTGAACCCGAGAACGCTAATTCACTAAACCCACCTACCCTTGGGCTATATTTAAGATGCTACTCGTTATCAGGGTGATCAAGAAGTGCCATTGACAAAGAGTGTCGGGAACAGACCGATAGTGCCAATGATAATGAAACAATAACTCTGACAGCCGTGGCTTACTGGAAATCGGCTTTGAGTGCAAGGAACCACCGTGGAAACAAACGGTTCCTAAACTTAGCAAAGTTTGTACAATACTTGTTCTTCTTGCCATTTTTGAATGTTGCTTCAGAAGGACTGTTCAGCCTACTCAAGGAAGTAAGGACATACAGAAAGAATCGTTTGGCAACGGTGATTCTGGCTTCCATGATTCAGACGAGACTTGGAATGAAACGAGCCGGAGTTACAGCAGACAAACTGACGTTTGAAATTCTCCTCAGAAAGAGGCTCAAAGGAGTAGTAATGTCTGCCAGCACAGCTAAGTAACTGTATGATCAGAGTGGAATGCTCACACAAAAAGAGATGCGATAAAAATAGATTATGAACGTAATGTGATATATATGTCTGAAAGTTTTGCTAATTTTTATACTTTTTTTCAGTTATATGATCATTAATGGGCTGCGACCTTGCGTTTTCTCTTTATCATTTGAGCATAATTGTTTGGGGATGGTAGTACAAAAAAATTATCCGCTTAACTCAGACTCAATAGTTAAATGCCTGATGTTCATAATTCATCCATATTTTCTGTCTCCGTCTTGAACTTAGCAGGCTGTTGTTTGGAGCCTGAAAGGATAAGAAAAAGTAGGGGTCGATGAAGAAAAATGTCTTAATTAAACAGCTTTAGAGTCTGAATGAAATGTGACTGCACTTAGTTACAAAATTAAACACATTTCAAGCTTCTAGCTGCTTTATTTTGTCATGTTTGACAAAGTTGATCAACGAATTTTCTTTTCGGAATCGCAGCTGGCTCCAGTAAATCTGCGCTCTGAACTTTTAAAATGTGGTACTTTATTCGCAAATGGCTCGAACACCTCCAAAAACTTAATACAAAATATAAAAAAAAGTCTTACTGAAAATTCTACAAAATCCTGAGAGCAGTCCCCCGATTTTCTCCCGAATCCTGAGAGCCATCTCCCGATTTTCTCCCGAAAATCGTCGAGATTTTACAGATTTTTTGAAAAGAAAAGTGGAAACACTGGCTAGACCATGATCATGATAGAAGTAGAGTATACCGTTTCATCAGCATCATTAGTAGAATAGAAGTGTAGTTAGTGTTGGGCGATATTTCGATTTTTCGAAACATCGATATATCGATATTTTCACTTTCGATATTCGATATTCGATATATCAATATCGATATTTTGGAACCGTTTTTGGCTCCGATACACTCTTGTTTTTGCCAAAGTTAAATAATGAAAATCGTAGTTAAAGAGTATTTTGCATTATTTTTTTATAAAAACTTCGAATAATACACCATTGAACAATGAAAAAACCAACTTTGATTATATGAAAGAATATCACGAAAACCCAGACATGAAACTACTTGGGCTCAAGAAAAAAAACGCGGCTATATTTGGCTATTCAAAAATAGCAACATGTCAATGTTTTTCCCAGAGAGTCGGTTTCGCCGCTCGGTGATCAACTGACTGGCCTTGGAAAAAACTCTCTCAAAAGAGACACTGGTGGCGGACACAGACATAAACTTCAAGGCAACCTCGCACAGATGTTTCTGAGAGCCCATGTTGCGAAAATTCCACCACTTGAGTGGATCCGTTTTTTCTTGGAACTACAGATTCCCTGTTAAAAAGCTGCACAGCCATGATAGACTCGGCTGCTGTCGAACCACGTCCTTAGTTGACTACCAGAACTTCGTCATGTGAGCCCCACAAACTGTCATGAGCCTGTCGATGCTGTCTCGCGGGGTTTGTGACGGTACTTGTACTTGCTGCTACGGATTCAGCAGACAGCAAGGCCAAATCCATCTCTCTTGCTATTTTGCCCTCAACCGAGACAAGATCGTCAGGGGAAATATACATTTTCTTGAAACGCGGATCAAGGTATGTGGCAATCGTCACAGGTGTGACCTGACGAGGCTTATAAACCTAGCTTGCATTTTCTCCATCAAAGCCTTGTGGAGGTCCTCGGCGACATTTGTAAATCCACCACAATCTACCTGAACAAGGTGGCGTCTCAAAATCTTGGATAAAGGCAGGACTTTTGAGATGGAGGGATAGCTTTCAGAAGAGAGCTCCATTGTGACCTCGTCAAAAGGTGTAAGTACCGCGATCACGTTTGAAATAACATCCCACTCACTTTCAGTGAGTAGGAGATCTACTTTACCCAGAAGCACAAGCAAACTTGGTACCAACTCTTTCAAATCTTGTAGACTACGCAACACAGCAAGAAGCGAATTCCGTCTAGTGGTCACATCAGGTATCAGTTTTTTGATACAAACATTGTCAATAGAGATCTGAACCTGGCGCAACTTGTCGGCAGCTACAACACTACGTCTGAAAAAGCTGACTATGTTCCTAGCTTTTTGGACAAAAGGTGACAAGTCAGCAGTATCATCAATAGCACCCCTCACAATCAAATTCAGAGTATATGCGAAGCACGAAACATGTCTCCAGCCTTTGCCTACAGCAGATGCAGCATCCTTTACAGCCCGTACCACATTGGATCCATTATCGGTAACTACAGCTACAACCTTTTCCTTAATCCCCCACTCAGTGGCAATTTTCAGAAGATGAGCTTTGATAGCATCAGCAGTATGCCTTTCTTCAATTTTCGCAGTAGTAAGCACGTTGCTGCAGAGGCAGCCTTTCTCATCAATGTAATGTACAGTGACAGCCATGAAACCCTCAGTCGCCCGGGAGGTCCATATATCTGTGGTAAGGGAAACATGTCCTACTTTTTTTTAGTGCCTCCTGCAGTTTCAATTTCTCTACAGCATAGATTTCAGGGAGAAGATCTCTTGTCACTTTAGCTCGGGATGGCAAAGTATAATTGGGGTCAAGACCCTGCACCAGATCCATAAACCCAGGATTTGAAACCACAGAGAGGGGTTGCATATCTTTTGCAATGAATTTCACAACCAGTTTGTTCATTTTACAGTTTTAGGGTGCTTTGCACTGTACTTGGTCTGTAGCAACGAGTCAATTCTCGGCTGCTTTGCACTTGGTGCTCCTGAGTCAGTCTGGTCACTTCTATCACGGGTAACTTGGGTAGGGTCACTAGCTTGACTCAAAGGTCTGGTTGAGTTTTGGCTATGTGATGGGACAATTTGACTTGAATCATGTTCATCATCAGATGGACACGAATCAGAATCAGGGTTAACACTGGCACCCCCGGCCGATGTACTTCCTTTTATGCTTTGGTATTGTTTTTTGTGGTTTGTCTTGAGATGAGCATTAAGGTTGGTGGTATTTCCAGAGGTAGCAACACTTTTTTTGCATATTTTGCATAGTGCAGACTTAGCCGATACTTTTGTAAAATATTCCCACAAAGGAATTGGCATTTTTCAAAAACTGGTAGAGACCTGGACCTGCAATATATTAAACATTCAGAGGCAAATAGAATCCAATGGAACTGATTTTGTTAAATAAAGTGGTAGTACCAACCAGCAAATAATGGACCAGATGTGGGGATTCGATTTGGCATATAGGGTTGGATTTTGCTATGTACTCTAGATCAATAAGCAAAAGAAAATAATGAAAAATTACAGTATATTATCAGCTAAATTTCTAAATTTCAATTATTTGGCAAAATATCATATTTTGCCAATCTGTTTTACAGAAATGTTATCTACTCGTCCAATAGCCATGTAGCAAGACAATACTCTGACATTAATGAGATTTCAAAGTCAAGACAGTGTTACCGCCTAGAGTCTAGGCGGTAGAGTCTAGGCTAGACGAGTTGTCGGAAACGCATCTGCCAAAAGAATAATCAAATCAACCGAGTACAACCTGGAGAGGCTGTGACACTATCTAATTACCAAAGAAAAAAATCATCAGACTCATTCTTCCTGACTGAGCATAGAAACAGCATAAAAACAGGACGCACAAACAGGCAATATTACAAAACCCATTAGTGCACTTCTACATTTTTGAAAGACGCCCTCTGACTTACCCATTACATACTTCATACTTCATCACAGGTACCTATGCAACCTCGGACTGTTCGGACAAGAAACTGACTTACCCATTACATACTTCATCACAGGTACCTATGCAACCTCGGACTGTTCGGACAAGAAACTAGTGCCGTGGTAATAGAAGTGTCAATCTAACCTTCAAACTATAATTTAAGCCTTTTGACCCTGTGTGGCAAAGGGAGGTTGTTAATTTCAGTTGAAGAGCTAAAATTATGGTCTAAAAGCTTGATTAATACTTTTTATCACCAACGTACGAGGCTATACCAGTCTGAGGTTGCATATTTACCTAGCATAGGTTCCCTGTACCTGACTTAAACCCTGATTTTTACGAGGTGGGCTGAGAAATTCTACTTCTACACTTACCCAGCTGGGAATCAATAAAAGTATTTTGGGTTATGTGGCTATAAGCCCCATAACCATCAGTGTCACATCAGTGTCACATCATCATTGTAACAATGATGATTTTATTAATAAACAGGGCTTAAGGGTGAGTATACAGGGTTGCGAACTTTTTGGTCAATGAATGTGTCCCTTGAGCATCCAAAAATGTGTCCTTTTCAGCCAAATTATGTCCATATTTTGTCTATTATATGTCCATAATATATCCATCTTGAAATCTCAAAAACTAGTTTTCTTACGACTTGTATACCTCTTTCAAAGTGGTCAGTTAACATCGAATATAATGAAAACGAATAAGATTCATTTAATCATCCAAAAAAAAATGAACTAGTGTGAAAGCACAAAAGTCATAAAAACATATAAACAGTAAAAAAATAATTGTCGGAGCTTGAGGCTCATCTTCCTACGAGAGTTCTGCTTGACAGGTATGGCTGGCATGAGGGTCAGCATTTTCACTTCTTTTGGTAGCTTTTTGCCAATCAGAGTATTTCTTGCGCATGTCATAAGGTACAATCCAGGAGTCAAGCGACGTTGCAGAGTGCTAGGTAAACTGGGTTGCCCTTCAATCAGGGGGGTGACATCCCTCATAATTTAGTAATTGCTTCTGTTGCAAATTGCATATTGAGCCCTTAAAGGGGCCCCAAAGGTATTTAATTTTTTTAAGTACACAAATAATTTATCAACAGTAGTTAATTTACTGAACATGTGTTAAAAACATATCAATTATTCATAAATAACTTGTTCAAGAGTAATATATTCAAAAAAATAACAATCAAACCCCATTTATTGGGCAGCACAAATATAAACTGCTTTCCTAATGTTTCGAGTTTTGAAATGCCGTCAACAAAAGTAGCACTTATTTTTGCAATTTGGAACTTTGCTGTCAACAATTCAGGTAATATTTTTGCACTTTTGGCTGGGGGGGGTGGGTAAATTTCATGGTAACTTTGCAGTGGACCTTATATTGACTAGAATGAAAGTGAAAACATCATTGGATACTTTTTATGCTCTTTCATAATTCATATAAAATACCTTCAAGGCCCCTTTAAGGGCTCAAGATGCAATTTGCAACAGAAGGAATTATTGGATTATGAAAAAGCATAAAAAAGGAATCAACTAATGTATTTGCTTTCATCCTAGCTAAATTATTGTGCCACCTGCAAATTTACCACCAATACCAACAGCCTAAACTTATATATTGTGCCCACGATTGGGGGCCTGTTTTAAATTTTTAGGAGGAGTGTATTTTGATCAGGATAGCCTACTTGTCAAAGATTATGCATTAGCCAAGCACTGGGAGGTTTTACCCAATATAACCCCTCCACTATAGACTAGTCTAGGTTAAGTTTGAATTAGTTTTATAAAAGTTTTCCAGAATCTTACTGGGAATTTCACATAAACCTAAGGGTGACTCATTCAAACAGGGTGCGTGACTGCCTTTGTTCCAGCAATACTTTACTAGGCTATAACTCCACACAAAGTTTTCATATAGCCTAATTTGTTATCAACCAGGTAGAATCACGACCCTTCAAGGAGACCCTTAATGAAATTATTTGAAAAAAACTACGTTTTCTAAAGAATTAAAGAGGCTGAGTCACAAGTTCGAACCTTAAAACGTACAGGGATTAGAAGGTACAGTTGGGGGGCTGCCGCATCCCAAACCCCCCACTTTCGCAACCTTTAAATAAAAAAAAAGTTTTTTAAACTGAAAGTAAGGAGCGACATTAAAACTTAAAACGAACAGAAATTATTCCATATATGAAAGGGGCTGTGCCCTCCTCAACGCCTCGCTCTTTACGCTAAAGTTTACCTTTCTCACAACTCTTTTTTTTAAACAATAAAAACTTTAGCGTAAAGAGCGAGACGTTGAGGAGGGCACAGCCCCTTTCATATACGGAATAATTTCTATTCGTTTAAGTTTTAATGTCGCTCCTTACTTTCAGTTTAAAAAAAAATTTTTTTTATTTAAAGGTTCTGAAAGCGGGGTGTTTGGGGGGGGGCAACCCCCCAACTGTAACTCCTAATTCCTGTACTTTTTAAGGTTCGAACTTTTGACTCAGCCCCTTTAACTCTTTAGAAAATATAGTTTTTTTCAAATAATATCTGCACGTGTATGTGCAGTTTATCACTTATCATAGCTTAACTAACTGTTAGCTGATCATGTCCGGAGTTATAGCTGGGGGGCTGCCGTACCCCAAATCCCCCGCTCTTGAAGATTCTTTTGTTAAGGCTTTTAATTCCTGAATACTCAAATCAAATGCGCAGTAAGATTTTCTTTTTTCAACTTTTCTTTGAGCATGCGGGTATACGGCATGTTATCAAAGCAGTGGAGACTTACCTGTAACCTGAAGGCCGACTGTGATATTCTTCTGGAGACGCCTGTTGAGCCGAAGGATTTAATAGATTGGATTTAAAAAAGAAACTGAGTTTCTTTTATAAACTTTAAATTCAATATAAAAAAATTTCCTCTAACTGGGAATCGAACCCGGGTCTTCCGCCTGACAGTCAGTAGTAGCGACCACTGTACCACAGAGACAATTGCTATATTATTTTTAGTCTTTGCTATCTATTTTTGAGGCAAGCAAATCCCAACAAAACTTGATATTTGGTTTTTCGAAAACAGGGAAGGAGTGATCGGATTGAGCTGTAATTTCGAGGATAAGCTCCCAGGCCCCAGGACAGCCTATCCTCTAAATTTCAGCCCGATCGAACAACCTTAAAGGGGGACCGTGGTGAGAAAAATTAACATGGGCTCTTATAGGAAAACGAGGTTTTTCGTAAATGTAAATTCGGGGGATAATTTTTTCGGTCTGAAAATATCTAAAGGCCCTAACAGGTCAAAGTCCGCTTAGAATGAGTCCTCATTCACCTGGATCCGTTGTCAACTATGGCCTGTAGGCGTGGCTAATAAAAAAAAGACAGAAATGAACATTAAGTGGCTACGTCTGGTTTTTCGAAAACATGGAAGGAGTGATTGGATTGAGCTGAAATTTCGAAGATAAGCTTCCGGGTCCTAGCAAAGCTTAACCTCTAAATTTCATCCCGATCGGACAGCGTTAAAGGGGGGCTGTGATGGGAGGGTCGAAAATTCCGGCCCAGTTTACCCCATGAAGATAAAGTCGGAGGAGGATGAAATTTTGCACGTTTCTTATTTTGAGCTTGGGCTACAAAATGCAATCACCTCCGTCTCTCTGCGACCTCTAGGACCGGAAATCGCTTAACATTGTGGTGGGTCGCCTCTTTAAAGAGGCACAAGTGTGCCTCCTTGATTTAACTTATAAATATGACAAAAAAACTTGTTAAATGAGACTAATTACACATTTTTGGAGGAGATTGCACTTCCAGCATAAAAATGTACTTACCAACATAAACATGTTATAATTTTTTGAAAATTGCGGTAAATTCTAAATAAAACTAGATAAAATTGCACATTCCTCTGTTAGTTTACAAAAGTTTCAATCATTCCATTAAAAAACATACAAACTGTGGAATGATAAGGAATGACAATGTCATTGTTGTTTATTTCAACGTTTCTGGAGCATTCATTAGCTCCGTCTTATGAGTCATTGGATTTCATAGGTTATTCTTCTTCTTGTGGAAGATTTGGAAAACTTTTTTCTCTGTGGGACCTTTTCTGTTGGTCGTTCACGAGTAGATGGCGAGAAAAGCTGAAAATACTGGAAAATTCCGAAATATCGTTTTCGATATCGATATTTACGTTTCGATATTAGATATCGATATTTCGTCTGATATATCGATATATCGATATCGATATCGAATATCGCCCAACACTAAGTGTAGTTACTAGTTACTAGTGTAGAGTAGAAGTGTAAAAATAAAAATGTATGAACTTATGGATGTGCCCTTAAAAATAACAAAAGATATTGACCTTATCAAACCCCTTCAAGCGCTTCTTTCAACCAGGTCATCTAGTGGAATTGACAAGCAAGATTATTATAAAAGTGCTATTTTTGAATTAAATAACTTGAGACAGTCTGCCACAAGAAAAGGAATTGAGAAGGAAGATTCTTATTTAGAAGTAATGATTAAGTAAGACATGATTAATCTCATTAGAGGGTGTAATTCCTTGGTAAATTTTCTGATTAACTCACTGAGGAGATACCTTAGAATAGACATACTTCTAGAAGGAGGATTTCATCCTAAATCCAAAATTTAACATTTTTTTTGTGCCAGAAATGAACTTTACCAACACAAACAACAGTAAAATTCTAGTTTAGCTTCTTTTTGCTATCTTCAAAAGGGGTTATGTTAGAAAAATGAAACTTTCAGTAGGCCAATGAATCCAGGGCCAAAAACATACTCTAGGAAGGTAGGCCTATTACCAAGCTTCCATGTTAACCCTCTTCTGATTTTTGAGTCATAGAGATTTGCCTACTTGGCAGGTCTATAGGGTAAGACACCCAGTAGTCGGCCACCTGCCTATTCTCAAACACAATCTTTTATACTATTTTAATAACTAATTTACAATGAGCCATTTGTATGTCTGAGTTTAGGCAGAATTGTCACTTGTTAGTAAATTCAAAAATAGGAGGCACTGTACAAGTGAAACTATTTGAATTAGTAACCTACTTGTTCAGAAATTTTTCAGAAATTTTTTGATACAAAAATTAAGTTTCTAGGTGGTATAATACAGTAATTAGAGTAGTTTAAATGTCAAAAAGTTTTTGAAGTGATTAAAGTGTCTGACTACTGGGTGTCTTACCCTATTGAAATTTTGACAAAATAACAATTTACCTTAATTATCAGTTTTCAATTTCTTTTTCTCTGGTTTTAGTTCTGAAAGTGCAATTCCTGCTTGTTGAGTAGAATTTTAAGCCATATCAGTGTTTTTTTTTCAAAATATAGGAAATATAGCCTAATGCATTTGAAACCTTATAAATTGGGATGAAGCAAAATTGTGAAGCTGAAAACAGTTTTCTTGTACTTCATTTGAGTAGAAGATCTGTTTTGTAAGGTTTTGCTTTCATTACACAAAGATTTTGGTAATACTTACTAAATCATATTATTGAGTTACAACTAAAGTGAATATACCACTTGGTGCCTTTTTTTATGTTCTTTACAAATATAATAGGAACCATTTTTGCTAGAAATGAATTTTAGCCCCCACCCCTATATATACTCAATTCAGGGTATATATTTGCACATTAGGGGTGCGGGGGGAAAGTTTAAACTTACCTCTCATTTACATCAGAAATAAAATTGCCCCCAACCCCCTAACGTGCAAATATACACCCTGGATTGGTATATATAGAGGTGGGGCTGAAATTTGTTTCTGACAAAATGATTATTACCTTAAATCACAGCTTGGAGTGAAATAAGGACTTTCAATCCTGTTGAATCACTCCTTGTGATGACTGTTGTAGTTGGTTAAGTTCTGGTGGAAGATTCTGGTGCTTCCCAGTCAAACTTCCACGGTGTATCTTTCCACTCAGCATCCAGATGGCATTTGAAAGCATCTGTTGATTCAGCAGCAACAGTGTCCTCCTTGAGGTTATTCCAGAGGTTCTCAATCCGATTCAAGAAGAAATTGCATCTTGCTCCAGTTGTAGTGTGATGTTTGCAGATTTGTCTAGGGTGTCCTTGTGTTTTGTGGGAGGTGTTGATCTCCAGGATCTCATTTTCTTGATTGGTTGAGAGGAGTTTGTGCACCTGGATCATGTCTCCACGTTTCCATCTGTATACTAAGGAGGGGAGGTTGAGTTCCTTCAGCTGTTCACTGTATGTCTTGTTTTCCATGCTGGCAATCATCTTAGTGGCCCTTCGTTGGATTTGCTCAAGAACTTCCTTGTCCTTTTTGAATCAAGGGGTGGCCAGTATTGTCCCCCCTCCAGTCTAGGTCTTACTAATCATTTGTAGAGTTTGGTGATTACGTGTTTACTCCTACTGGTGATGCTGTGTTTGATGATGCCTAGGGCTCTACTAGCATTGGCTGAGATTTTCTGTGAGTGGGAGCTGAATTTCAACTGGGAGTCAACGATGACACCAAGGTCTCTCTCCTCCTGGACAGGCTCGATTGTGTGGTGACTTCCAGAATTTTTGGTCATGAGGTACTGATGTTTGGGGTTTTTGTGTCCGAAGTGTATGACCTTGCATTTTTCTGCATTGAATTCCAGCAGCCATCTTTTGACCCAAGAGCACATGTGGTTGAGATCAGTTTGGAGGGATTGGGTGGAAGAAGAGGTGTTGGCAGGACCTATGAGTTTTGAATCATCCGCATATAGGGTGGTTTTGTTGCTGGTGATGAGGGGTAGCTCATTTATGTAGATGTTGAACAGGGTGGGGCCCAGGACGCTGCCCTGGGGAACCCCACTAGTGACTTTGATTTTGTCAGAAAGGACATGGCTGTTAGATCCAGTTATCACTTTCACTTGCTGTGTTCTGTCCAACTGACCACTTGTGGACTAACAGATAGAGTAAGTAGCATGTGAATGAGGTATTGGTGACAAACCTTGTCAAATGCTTTGGCTAGGTCCAACAATATTATATCCACAGGTAATCATCTCTCTAGTAGGTCAGTTACAAGACTAAATGACTCAAGAAGGTTTGTGTCCACCAATCTCTTTGAGCAAAAACCATGCTGACTACTGCTGATAAGTGAGTTGGCCTCAAGATGGTTAATGATACGCTTGTTTATGATTCTCTCCATGACCTTGCATTCCACACATGTAAGGCTGATAGGTCTGTAGTTTGCTGCAGAAGTTTTGCTACCCTTCTTGTGAATTGGGATGACTATTCCCTTCTTCCAGTCGCCTGGAAGCTTTCCTTATGCCAGTGACAGATTGAATAGTTTTACCAGTGGGGCTGATATTGCAGGGCTTAATTCCTTCATCAGTCATGGGCTGAGACCATCAGGTCCTGTCAATTTATCGAGGTCCTTAAGCTGTTTGGTTACTTCTTTGATTGTGACTGGTGAGTGTACCATCAGGAAGGGAGTGTGAGCCTGTTCTGCTTGTGGGGGGGGGGTTTGATTGGGGGTCATCCATGGAGAACACTGGGGCAAACTGCTGATTAAGCAGGTTTGCTTTTTCAGAGGGGCAAGAGGATAAAGAGTTGTTGTTTACCAGGTCTGGTACGGAGTGTCTGCCTGGCTTCTTATGGGATATGTATTTCCAGAATAATTTTGGGTTTTCCTTAACGTTTTTGGCCAGTCGTTCTTCATAGTTTGAGGTCAGTTTTCTAGTTTCTTTTCTGAGGAGGTTCCTTGCAGTTTTGTACTGCTCGTACAAAGCTGTAGTCTTTTGTTTTGTGTACTTCTCCCAAAGTTTTTCTTCCTGTTGTGTAGTTTCTTGATTTTTGGGGTGAGGAAAGGTAGAGTTTTGGGTTTCTTTTTCCATGTTATGCTGGTGTGTTTGGCTTGGCTCTCTAGTAAGGTCTTTTTTAGAGTTAGTCATGAGGCTTCAACATCTTCTGATATAAGTGTTTCCAGGTTAGCATCTAACAGCTCCTCCACCATCATCTTGTATTTTGTAAAGGATTGCTTGGTATATTTTGATGGTTTGGAGTTGAGTTGAATAGATGAGAGAACTGGCATGTGGTCACTTGAGCCAATTGGACTGAGAGTGTGTGTGTTGATCACCTTTTCTGGGTCATTTGTTGTGACTAGGTCCAGTATGGAGGGATTTTGTCCTGGGTGCTTTCTTGTGGGCATAGTTACTGTTTGGTACAGAAAGTTGTCAGAGAGGGCATTTACTAATGGGTTTTGTTCAAGGCTTGACTTGGTCATACCTTGGCCATCTACCCCAGACACGTTTGGGAGGTTGAAGTCCCCTGTCATGAGCAGGGTTGCCTTTGGGTAATTGCATAGTATGAATTGCGTCATTTCGGCAATTGCTCTTTCAGAGGACAGCTGGCAAGGGCTGCTGGGGCTCCTGTAAATTGAGCTTAGGACAAACATTTCATTAGGTAGGGACAGGGAGACCCAAGTAGCTTCAACCCAAGGTAAGTAATAATTTGGGACAGAAATTTCTTTTACCTGGAATTTCTTGGAAGCTAGAACAGCCACTCCTCTTCTGCGGTTTGGATCAGACAGATTGCTGAAGATGTTGTATCCAGAGGGGCAGATTGAGTCTTCTGTCAGTTGAAATCTTGAGTTATTGGGGCAAATTTCTGTCAGAGTTGCAATGTCTATCTGACTTAGTTGGAGCACTGTTGCCAGTTCTGGCATCTTGTTGGTAATAACATCAACGTTTGCCATCATAATGTTCACAAGTTTTTGGGTGTGTCTGGGCGAGTTTTTATTCTGCTCACTAATATTCTCGCTTTTGGTTGAAGTGGGTGAATTGCAGCTTAGGTACACAGAGCTGCTAATGAGGGACGAGGCAGAAGGGCATGGGGACATAACTGTTAATTCACTATTTATACATTTCCACAAACTTGTGTTTACAACGTTATTATCACTCACACATGAACTATTTATAAGGGGGACAAGACAGTTGGAGGTAGTGGTTATTCTTGCATGCTCGAGCAGCTCTCCATCGGAATTGCTCAATTTTGACCGTTTTTTGTGATTTTGCCCTTTCTTATCACTAGGTCTGTTTCTCCGTTCGCCTGTCTTTTCTTCATCTCTTCCAACAAGGCTTTTCTAGCATTGCGATCTTCTTTGGAGCTGTCACCATAGAATCGAATTGGGTCTTTATGCTGGTAGGACGCATCCAGGATAAGCTTCTTGTCAGTGAAGCTGGCTACCGTGAACAGGACTGGTGGGTGTTGCAGTGGTTGTCCGGCTGTGGGGGCCAAGGCTGGTAGTCTTTTATGTTGAATACTTTGGTCGCTAGTTTGTAGTTGTCCTGGAAGTATTTAGCAAGGAAGTCTTCTTCACTTGCTTGGATCGGAATCCCGTATCCGACGACGTTAAGTTTGCGTCTCTGCCTGTCTTGCTCACTTCTGACTGTATGGCATATACGTTTGTCTAGTGCATCTGGTGAAAGCCCTGTTACTTGAGCGGTAATTGCCAATTCAACAATTGCTTTTATCTTGAGAACATTGCATTTTGTGGCAAGTTCATTGTGAATATCTCTGAGACCCTTGTTGACTGTGGTCTTTATGCTAGCAATGTCCTCTTGCACCTCTGATTTGAAAGATTTGATGGCTTTGGTTAGGGTGTTGGCATCGCGCACAGGCTTGTTCAAGATGCACTGGGGGCAGCTCCATTCACAGGTCATCGCACGATTCATTTTCTCTAGCAGGCCGTACTGTTCATCACTTAATCCTAGGCACTCAATATAAAATCAGTTAGGACATTTGTCGCATAATATGTCAATAATATGATATGGTAAATATTTACCAAGATTTTATGTTCCCAGGACATACTTAAGGGCATAAATGTTTGACCATTCCAGGTCATAAAGAGACATGTTAAGAAAACAATTCTTACTTCATAACATGCTCAATAGGCTATTCCTAGTTAACATATTTTCCAGGGAAGGGGGGGGAGCTTTGTCCTCATTATTTTCATTGTTTTTCAATCACATTTTTCAATATTTATGTATGTTCTCCAAGTCTTGGAAATCATTTATAAAACAAACACCCAAGAGATATGCCTAAATTAACCTAAATTTATGAATATGTGCCTAATTGTATCTTTTTGGTAGATGGCAGTGATGGTGTTTAACTTTCATATATAGACTATTTGAAAACGGATAAATGCAGTAAAATCTGTTTATTTTTCACAATTTTGTCAAAAAAAAGGGAATACAACTCCCCCTGGAAAATATACTAACCAAGACTATTATGCATATTATGAAGTAAGAATTATTTTCTTAACATGCCTCCTTATGACCTGTAATGGTCATACATTTATACCTACTCAAGTCTGTAGACCCATCCCTGAAAGTTTCATTTTCTTAACATGACCCCTTCCCAAGATAGCAAAAAGTAGCAAAACTAGAACTTTACCTTTTGACAAACTGTTAAATCAATTTGAAGAAAAGTAACTTACAGAGAATTCACTGTATATATACAACCAAAGGCACATATTTGCACATTAGTGGTTGGGTAGGTTAGATTCTAGACAAGCCACTTCTTGCTATCTTGGAAAGGGGTTAGGTTAGATAACTGACACTTTCAGTGCCAAATGCCAGGCCAAAAAATTCATCTGCAAAGGTATTGCAAAGCTACTATATTAACCCTCTTCTGATTTCTAAGTCTTAGAAATTTGTCTACTTGACAGGTCAGTTTCTTCTCCTATTGTCAAAATTCTTATTGGAACTTTGACAAATAACATTGTACCTTAATTCTTAGTTTCTTTTTCTCTGGTTTTAGTTTTGGAAATGCAAGTTTTGTTATTTGAGTAAAATTTTAAGGCATATCAATGGGGTTGTCTCTCTCTAAATTTAGGAAATGTATTTACAGATCTTTAAAACTTCTAAATTTAGATTGAGCTAATTTGCAAAGCAGAAAATACTTTTTTTGTATTTCATTAAAGTAGAAGATCTATTTTGCAAGGTTCTAATCTTATAACAAAGATCTTAATGGTCAGTGCTCTCTAGAAGGAGAAGGAGTGCAGGTAGGTACTTTAAAATACCTTTGTGGGACATACTTAGGTCTGTAGACCCATCCCTGATAGTTTCATTTTCCTAACCTAATTCATTTCCAAGATAGCAAAAAGTAGCTTGTCAAGAATTTAACCAAACTCAAAACTAGAGTATAACATTGTCTTGTCTAAATTCCAATAGGTTCCAATTTCTAAAACATTGAAATCAGAAGAGGGTTAACTTAGTAGCTTTGCAATACTTTCCCAGATTGTGTTTTTGGTCTGGGATTCATTACTGAAAGTTTCATTTTCCTAACCTAACCTACAATAGTTTGGGTAGGATTTTAATCAATATTATATTATTTTTCAAATTTAAGATACATTTTCCTCAAGTTATTTATGCCTTTTTAAATCAGAATTTTGCAAAGTTAAATTATTTGTCTCATTTTAGCTGAAGATCTATTTTTGAAAATTTTGTTTGTATATAAAGATAAACATAAAGTTTATCTAAGTTCATCAAAGCTGATTGCCCTTTTAAGGGGAAAGGGTATGTATATATACTTTAAAAGGCCCTCTCAGGACATATTTCATGCACATGACCCTTTCATTCATCCAACTCATCTATTTTCTAATATAGCAAAAAGCCTCTCATCTTCAACATTACTGACAAAAAAAAATTGTAATGAGAAATAAAAAATGACTTTCTTTGTCTTACTCTGTTGTTAAGAAGAGTCTTTTCATTATGTCTCAAGTGTAGCAAGATGCATAGCTTCACAAATATTGCTTAGGATTATATTCCACACATCTGTTGCAAAATTTTTATATATAAATGATGCTTGACTTGTATTAGGTAAATAAGGTATTTTTTTTAAGTGAAGGTAAGGAGTGACATCAAAATTGAAAACGAACCAAAACTATTGGGTATATGAGGGAGGTTTCTTTAACTTGTTTCTTTAATTTCTTATTGTTTTTCAAATCATGCCAGAAAATGCCCTCTCCCTTGTTGGAAAAATATGTACATTTCCTCCCCACAAAAACTTTTCCACAAGCAAAATCCTCCCCCCCCCCCTACAAAAAATGTATCTTTCCTAATAACAAATACAATATGTAAACAATGGGAAAATTGCATTGCTTAAAGCTCTTTTTCTAAGGGAAGTGGGGGGAGAGGAGGTCATGTCATCTCAAGAGACAATTAGCAGACTTTTCAACTATGTTGAATCAAATGCTTATTAGTGTCTGAACATTTTAAAATAGCTACGTGGACTGTAATGTAAATTAAAGGATTTGGCTCTGCCCAGAGACGGATTTACTAGATTGTAAATATTTGCCTTGTGTTTGAAAAATGAAAGAAAATGTAGCCAAAGAGAATTGAATTCAAACAAAGTGTTAAACTTTACAAGGTGTGAGTTCTAAAGTCAGTGAACCTGAGTGCCAATTTTACAAGCTGCACTGAGTTTTATGCAAATTATATCTGCCTCATTAAGAAGCTCATCTGTTCTGAGGCCAGCCAGTGAACAAGGCTATCTCAACACAACAAAGCTACTGACAATATGCCTGATATTACAAAAGCTCTCAAATTTTGGGATGAAAAGAAGATTTCTTTGTCTTGCTTCATAACATTAAAATTAGATGAAGTATCCATGGTTTGTGGTGAAGTTTTGACCATGTTGACTTGGCAGGTTAATGAACTTATAGCCAAGTTTGACAGCTTCATCTAGTCAGGGTGCCAGTCACCACTTACTCCTGCCTTCCCTGTTGATTCTTTAGCTCCTCCTGCATATGCAGTTTTACTGACTAAACCACCATAACAACTGATTGATCCCAGCTCATGCAAAGGTTATCTGACTAAATTATAGCTGCATGTCAAACTGGCTGATGGAAATCAATATTGACAAAAGCCATAAGCTAATAATAGGGAAACTTTTTATCCACTATGAATATAGACTAGGAGACTTACCAATCACATCATGCCAGGAGGAGCACGACTTGGGGGTTGTCATTGGCAGCAACCTTGACTGCCAGGCCCACTAAAACAGCTTTATTGTGAAAGCAAATTGTGTTGCAGGAGTTTTAAGGTGCAACTTCACTTTTGAAAGTGATAAGACCCTTTGCCTTCTCTACAAAACTTTAGTACAGCCAATCCTTGAATATGGTCATTGCACTACATATCCCTTTTACAACAAAGACATCAAAGCTCTCGAAAAAGTTCAAAGACGAATAACAAGTTCTGTCCAACTCTGAGAAACTTACTTTGCAAAGGTAGGCTCCACACGCTGAAACTTCCTTCACTAGCTTATCAACTGCACCAAGGAGACCTCATTGAGGTATACAAGCTTTGCTGTGGCGCCTACAAAAACATCCAGGCTACCAATGTTCTCAGCTTCAGCCACACAAACCTTCATGGTCACAACCTCAAGCTTCAAGAGGAGAGGTTCCAAAAAGACATTGGCCATTGGGCATTCAAGAACCAAGTAAAACAACACCGGAACAAGCTCCCCTTTGAAGTCATCAATGCCAACTCATTAACCTTGTTCATGCAGGAACTGGACAAATACTACGGTGAAAGTATCTACAATTTTTTTCAATTTAAAAGATTTTTGTAGTGGCCCTGTGGCCTATTTGTTTTGCATTATATTGATATTAAAGTGTGTATATAACCCCTGTATTACTGAGATGTCTTCTACAAGGGAAAATATATTTTGGAGAAAATGACCAAAGGTCTGAGCCAGGTTGTTGAATATAAAAATCTAGTTAGGCAGTGCTGGTGGGTTTTCTCCTCCACTCCAGCCCTGAGCATGGGAGTACTAAAGTGGCATGAATATAGGCAATTTAGCCAGTTAAGGAACATAACCACAAAAGACGTAATTTATTTAGGTTGTCTTAGTTGGATAGCAAAGGATGAAACTCAGTACCTCCCTGGTTCCCTCCTCACCAGCACTGGTGACACTAGACCAGTAGCACCATCACAGCTCCAATACTGTTGGCAACAGACTAGTAGCACTGCTATCACCTAGTATCAGTAATCTAAACATGTGTTTTTGAAGATATGGTCTAATATAGCCCATTTAAATTATGCAAATGCCCACAAAATTAAATACCATCTATTTTGGTTTAAAAATTTTGAGGGCTTAGCCATACGTAGAAAGACACATAATAAAAACTATAGTAGACTAATAGGGAGAGTCAAAAAGGGTTTTAGTTTATAGTTTAGTGTCTACATGGTTGAGGTTGAAACTAGAAAGCAATAGAAAAGGTGACTATTTGAGATCATCTTCAGAGTGAATACTATTGTGATAATTTAGTTAGATTTTGTTGTTAGTTTGAATAGGATGGTGCAGAAATCTTTGTGTAATCTATCAGGTTGGAGATTACATAATTGGTTGTGTAGGGAGGCATAAAACCTGTCTCTTAGAAGTAACCTGCTGGTATATGGTGGCTCTGAGGTTAGAAATAAGTTACTGAAGATTATGAACATTATTTTTGAAAAAGGGGAAGTACCTAGCGATTTAGGAAAACCTTAATTAAGCCACTTTATAAGAAGGGTAATAAAAATGATTGTGGTAATTATGGAGGTATTTGTCTGGTCTCTGTAGGTATCAGATTACTTAGTAGTATGATACTTTTCAGACTGAGAGATGCCGTAGACAAAGTTTTAAAAGGAGAGCGGTGTGGTTTTGGAAAAGGTAGAGAATGTGTTAACGAAATTTTCACTCTTAGGCTAATAATTGAGAAGTGCCTGAGTTTTCAAACACCTTTAGTCCTCAGTCTTATAGATTATGAGCCAGCAGTCGATTCTGTTGATAGAAGAGCTTTAGTAAAGGTTTTATCCTTGTATGGTATACCAGACAAATACATTAAAGTGATTAGTGCTATGTACGAAAATAACACTGCTGCGGTTAAGGTAGTCAATGAGGTTAGCAGCTGGTATTGTATTAAATCAGGAGTTAAGCAGGGTTGTGTTCTATCTCCCTTTATGTGGATCATTTTGATGGACTTTGTCTTAAGGAACACAGGAAAGGCAATGGGATAACATAGAATCAAATGGGGAAGAAAAACTTTCCTGGACTTGGATTATGCTGATGATTTAAGCATCCTAGATGAAAGTTTGAGCAAAATGAATGAAGTCTTAGAGGTTGTGCGAGTTCAGGGTGCTAGAATTGGTTTGAAAATTAATGTTAGGAAGACTAAGTCACTAAGTCTAGGAATAAGTGAAGATGAAAAAGTGACATTGGGTAATTAAAATATTGATCAGGTGGGCAGCTTCCCTTACCTTGGTAGTATTGTTAGTAAAGACGGTGGGAGCATTGAATATTTAAAAAATAGGATAGCCAAGGCTCAGGGTGTTTTTCCACAGTTAAAAAAAGTCTGGAAGAAATGGAAGATAAGTCTGCAAACCAAGATTAGAATATTAGAAGCTATAATGATGACAGTGTTGAAATACGGTTCTGAAGCATTGACGCTCCAAAAAATGGATTAAGATTTACTAGATGTTTTCTAGAGAAATTGCTTAAGGATTGTTCTTGGTTCCAGGCTGACTGACTGTACTTCAAACAATAGGCTATACGAAAAATGTGGTTTAATACCGCTTTCTAGGGCTATAATGAAAGAAAGGTTGAGGTGGCTAGGGCACGTTGTGCAGATGAAGGATGACAGATTGCCGAAGATTGTCCTTTTCGGCCAACCATCTAGGGCTAAATGGAAAGCAGGTCGTCCCTGTCTGGGTTGGGGGGACGTCATAAATAAAGATGTTAAGGAAATGAGAACTTTCTGGGAGGGTGTAAAGACGGAGGCTGTAAATAGAGTCGAGGGGAGGAGGAGCGTGCGTAGCTCTGTTGGTCTCGGTCGGCTGGGTACTTCGGTGAGTAGTTAGTAGTAGTTGTAGTAGCATAAGATTACAAATATTAGCAGTTTTGGCAAAAATCTGCTGGTTAAGGCTGAAGAATTGAGATCTTTGGCAAATTGGCAAGACGTTGAGCTTTTGCCCTGGACAGTTAATAGTTGTGTGTATTAAGGAAAAGATTATGATGTGTCTTAATAATTGAATGCATGCTTTTCTAACAGAAAATAGATGCACTAAAATTTTTTGAAAACTAGTCCATGTTCAGAGATTTGCTAAACAAATTATATAGGGATTCAATGCATCTTTGCTGATAATTCCAGAAATTCACAATATTAGGAAGAGTGGAGAATTATGTCTGACACACCTACAATAATTACATGTTCTAACTCTCTTAGAAGAAGTGAGGGACTCTGTTGGTCAAACATGGATAGTTACAGATTACTTGTACTTTCAACAAAACGTTCTTTTCCCTTGATACCAACAAAGGATAAATCCACCTAGATTCACATTTGTTGAAAACACTTTCAAAAAGACTAGAGAAAACATCACTGGTTGACAAAACGTTTGGATGTATGCCACAAAAGACTTGGATCTATGCACAAAATGACAAACACGGGAGGTAAATTTCTGTTGAGTTCACAGATGATAACATAAAAGCAGCTTCTCCAATACAAACAGAGAGAGGAGATCAAGTTAAACCTCAAAGTCAAAAGGAACTGTCTTTGGGAACAGAACGCCCAAATAAGGAGAGAGATTGGGAGTTAGAAAGGGTGCAATTGGGGAATAGCAGACCCAGCAATGAGCTTGGACACCATGATTATACAGACGCCAGCCTTAATGGGCAGCAAAATAGAGAATAATAGTAGATAAAAATACATTGAAACCAAGACAAACCTACCCATCAGATACTATGCAAAATTAGGGTAAACTGCTGGATAGATATAAACTGTGTGCTAGCCAAAGAAAGCTAAAATGCACTGGTTTGAAGAATGATATAATAGAAATTTATGAAAGCTATCAGCTTTTGGAGTTAGTTCTGTTACAGCTTTTGATCGAAGTAATAAGTTTTCTTACCCTTTTTGTTGTCTATAATTTATCATTCTCTCCTAGACTCTATACTTTCTGACAGGGGTGTAATTTGCTATGGGTCAGGGGACAACTGCCCCTCCTGGACCTTGCCCCGCTCCCAATTTGATTTGGGAAAATTGGCTCCAACTACCCCCTTCCAGGATTTTGGCAAAATTGCGCCACTGCTTTTAGAGGGTTTTAAGGAAGTTTGGAATAGGGAGTAACCCCTATATTATTGGGATATCTTATACAAGGGAAGATATATTTTGGAGAAGACAGCTCAAAAGTCTGAGCCAGCAGGTTGAATATGAGAGAGCTGTTCCATAGTACCAAAGAGTTATTTCCCCCAGTTCCAGGCCTGAGTGCAGGGGAACCATGTTTCATGACAATACAGATGATTTGACCACATATAGGGACATAGCCACAAATATGTTTTCATCTAAACCTTAGAGTATATTCCTAAAAGATCCTCCATCACTTCACCAGTATTTTAGGCTATGCATACTTAAAGTTGTCTCTTTTAGATACCATGATCAACTCTTAATGTTGGAAGAGAAATTTGCTCCAACTGACATTCGCATTCCTTTCAAATGGGGAGATGCATTTGACAAAGGATCCATTTTTGGAGGAAAATTATCCCTGAGTAAGTGTATTTTAATCTTTTTACATGCTATACCACAGATCCAACCAATAGAGGGGGGGAGGCAAAAAAAATTAAGTATGGGGAAAATTTTAAAATTTGGTTATTTACCATGTTTTTAGATATACTTTATACAAATGACATAGACTTGGGGGGGGGGGGCTTCCAAAAAGTTCAGAATACTTCCAAAAAGTTCAAAATAATTCAGAGAGTCCCAAAAGTCGTTGGAAAGAATGGCGATCTAAAACATCTCATTTTTCTTGTTTTCCACCTTTTCTTATTTAGACATTTTTTTAAAGAATGATTTGAATTAGAATAATTTTTTTTCACTTACTTATAGAGGTAGTTTTAGAGGAGGGACAGTCCGGGCACTTGCTCCAAGTGCAGAAATTTTAGGGGTGCAAAATTTCAAATAAATGATCTAACAGTTTTATAATCATTCTGTAATTTTTGAAATTTTGCTGACCACAAGCTTGTGTATACCAACGTCCAGCTTTGTCTCTAAGCCCAGCGATTGGAAAAAAAACTGTCACTGCAGATGTTGGGAAACTAAAGGAGCAAGATACTTGCCTGAAGCACAGTGTTCATATATCAAATTGCTTTGAACTCACACACTTAGCAGCAGTGGAGATGATTGGAAGTATTTTAAATTACAGGCTAGTGAAGCAGCATATCTTGTGCTTGGCAAGAGAAGTCACCCAAAGATACCATGGCTGACAAACAAAACACTGCAGGTTGTAGAGCAAAGACGGAGGGCAAGACTGTGGGGATACAGTCACTTATTAAAGGCTCAGTGGAGTGCAAAACAGGCTCATTGACTGGGACCGAACCCAGTTTGTTGAAAGGAAAGTAGATGAAGTCTAACTAGCAGCAAAACAAAGAAGGGTATGGGTAGGTTGTTCTATCATCTCTGAGATCTCACGAAAATAATGACTTTACATTGGGGCCTGTCCTATCTAGGGATGGGACACTTCTTTCTGATGAGGGTTCTTGTCTTGAGCAGTGCAGGAATAATTTCGGCTTGCTCCTCAACAATAGTAGCCCTTCTGTGCCTCTCATTGATAATCCCAGTAGTGCTAGCCATCCTAGTAGCCCTGAAGCAGATGTCCCCCTCCAGCCTATTCTGCTAAAATATGCAGGTCCGACAATGCTCCCTACTCTCCACACATTGTTTTCTGTAATGTGACAAACTGAGATAATTCCCTAAAGATTGGCAAAAGGGTGACATCATCCCCTTCTGGAAGAGGAGAGGCTATCTGTCCATGGAAACATTTTCTCAATTCTCCTCCCGGATCAATGTTGGAATATCATTTGTAAAATCCTGTGACCAGAGCAAGCCAGTTTTATGTCAGACCACTCATCTATTGAGCAGCTTTTCACAATTCAACAAATAGTGGAAAAGGCCACAGAGTTCTGCATATTTATCTTCCATCTTCTGCATATCTATCTTCTACATTTATCTTCTTTGTCATCTTCCGTGCTGCATTTGACTTGGTGAATCGACAAGCTCTATGGCGGAATCTAGAGTCAAAAGAGCTCCCTCAGAAATGCTGCAGATTTTTGAAGAGTCTGTGCCGCGGGAAAGAGAGGCGTGTTCAATTAAATGCCCGGTGCAGCTTATTCTTCAAGATCATGACAGTAGCATGTCAAGGATATGCAGGGGCCCCAGCACTCTTCTGCGTCGTCATCGATTACATTATGACAGAGACAACTTTCCATCTCAGCTTTGGGTTGAAGCTTAGAGATCAAGTAATCTCAGATGCTGATTTTGTTGATGATTTATCCATTATGACAGACTTGATTAGGCAGTTGCTGAATTTTCAATGCACTTGGCTGTTCTGTGATAATTTACAGAGCTGAGACGTCACACTTGTGATGTATCAGCACTGTGCACAGCATTATAGTTACATTATGGTTACACTGTGGGCAGCACTATAGTTGCATTTGTTGATAAAAGCAAAATTATGCATGACTACAGCGCCAATTATGTATGCTGTTCGTAAGTTTTTGCAGCCGTTCATAGTCGAGGTTTAAGACATCAGTTCTTGAAACTAAAAAAATGGATGCTTAGGACAGAAATTTTTCTGTCTATAACAGAAATTTGACAAAAGTTAAAGACGTAATATTAGTAGAGAAGAGTTGGAAACAACGTAGTGTTGGTGCATACATTTTAAACCAGTTTTCTTGTAATTCCGCTTCTACAATACAAGTGTGATGGTAAAATCAAAAGGAAAAACCCATGCTGTTAAAAAAACTTAGCTTTTTAATTGATAGATGTGGCTATGTTGTCGCTCTGGCATCAGTTAAAGTGACAGTATGTGTGGGCTTTTCATGGACTAAAACAGCGCCACTAGCTGTAAATTGTAACAAGCCACATCTTTGAATTATATTTTCTTAGTTTTGACTGAATTTGTAATCGTGAATTGCTCTATAATAACTACTAGTCTTTAAACGGTGTGTATTTTATTGGGGCTCATTTTTTTAAAAGTAAAATTTTAATTACATTTACAGGGTTATAACAGGGGAATAACCCCGTTGCGTTCCACATAATCCAGTCAAAATTTTGGGGTAGCCATTTCGTTCAACGTAGTTGAAGTTTCTAGAAATTAGGTCTTTAAGGATGACAAGTCTTTAAACAGTGTGGATTTTACTGGGGGCTCTTTTTTTTTTTTTTTTTTAAGTAAAGTTTTACTTACATTTACAGGGTTTCAGGGAGTGTTGACTTTCGTAGCCTTCGAATTAATACGAACTTACAAGTAAAGGGTAAACCTCCCATCTTTCATTAAATTACATCTTTCATTAAAATCTGTATTAAATTAATACAGAACAGATTATTGGACTTATTGATTGTGCTAATTTGATCATAAAATCGAAGATCTAATACTGTTTTTAGTGGCGAAATTGACCAAAGATACACAAGCATTCTTTATGGCCTTACGGCCTCCCGTGGCATTGATTCATTACATCAATGGTAAAAAAGCCTCAAATATGCCGTGCGGGGGGACACAATACATGTGCCAACTAAAGTAAATATTCTGTTAAAAAAATTAGACTTAGTAGTTACATTTTAGTTAAAAGGTAAATAGCGACGAAGACCTTGTCTTCGTCGAACTTGAAAGACATGTTGTAGCTCTTTTGGTCATTCAAAGTTTGTTCAGGGACTTGTCTTAAGTGATTAAAAAATTATCGTAAGCCACGTAAATACATACCCGTATTACAAAATTGGTGATTAGTTTCCACTAAAGGTGATAGATTTCTTAACTTAAAGAGGTGCGTGGGAAATATATAATCGTTGAGAACCACAGCCCTAGACAAGGGAGTGCGGGGGGAGGGCGTCTTCCTGAAATCCTGACTTCTTGAATCTCTTGGCACTTCTTGTTCAAATCATCAAATAGTTATTTTTAATATTGGCTCTCCCTCACTTCCCTGAAAAAAATCCTGTTTACATGCCTGCCTGTAGATATTGAAGACAAGTATTGCGGTATACGTTGAGGAAAAGAAAAAAATATTTTGGAGGGGATTTTCTATGATGCTGTATTCCCTCTTGGTATTGATCGGCTAATCTATGATCTTGGGAAATAGCCAGGAAAATTAAAAGAGCTGCTTTCAGTTTCTGATTTGTACTTTATTTCAGCGGTGACTTCATTAACATGGGAAAGATTTTGTATCCTTTTTAACATCGGGGCCTTGCAGAGTCAAATTGCCTCACTTCAAAATATCAATCAAGATGAAGGACTGAAAAAAGCCACCAAGTTGTTTCAGGTAACTTTATTGGTTTCTTCAAAGAGTATAAATAAGTTACAAGAGTGGGAACTGGTGCTAGTGTTGACAAACAAAAACTATCAACGCCATCTAGTGTTTGGCGAGGGCACCACATCCAGTGGTGCCCTATTAGAATCTAGATTTAGTTCTCTTTTCAGATACGATGTTTGCTGTTGTTGCAATTGCATCCCAGCCTCCCCCTCCCTCAATGGGGCCATATACAGACTAGGGTAAATACAAAAAGTTTGTTGATGTTTTTTTTCAGATTGTTCTTATTTGGCATTATGAACCAATTGTTGATGAGAAATATGCTCAAAAGATAATGACAAATCCATAAAATAGGCAGGATGTTTTTTATATCTGCCCCTATTAGAGGAGAGGGCTGGGATAATTGGGTAAATTTAGACATAATTCAATGACTGACACAGGGACAAGGTGACACTGCTCCGTGTGTTTTTCCTATTCTTTCTAAATTTAATAATTATTTGACTTGTGAATGCACTCCACCCGCCTGATCCAGGCCGTACCCAGAGGGGGGGGGTAGGGGGGCTTGAACCCCCTCTCAAAATGTTTTTTCGACTCGTAGAAACGTAACAAAAATAGATATAAACAAATTTTGTATGCTCTTTTGAGGTTTTTTCATGTAACCCCCCCCCCCCCGAAAAAAATCTTTGAGTAAAACCCCCTCCGAAAAAAAAAATCGTGCGGACGTCACCTACGGACGATTGGCCAGCCAAAAGCCTAAGCGTGAGAGTTGTTTAGTCTCAATCCCGCGCGTGAGCCTACCGCCCCGGCTTATTCCTGACAACAATGCTCCTACCAATGATTTCGGGTCTGATTGTCCTCCAGTAGTATCGCCGCAGGTTCTCTCTTGTAAACGCCAACTTCCAAACTTCCTTCTGAGCAACGTCCGCTCACTAACAAATAAAGTAGATGAGTTAGATGTCATTCTACATGAGAATAACATCCATATCGCTGCAATTACTGAAACATGGCAGCTCAACGAAACAAGTGGAAGGATGGCTGGTTACAAGGTTTTCTTGAAGACTAGAAAAGACAGGATTGGCAGAGGTGTTGCCCTGTATGTATGCAATGATATCCCCTGTAAATATTTAGATAACTTCAATGACCCTAACCATGAAGCGATCTGGGCATTATGCAAGCCAAAACATTTACCACGAGATGTCTCTTGCATCATTATCGGAAGTATCTACTATCCTGAAAGCGCCAAGAACAGACGGCTGTTGGTATCCTACCTTCAGTCTACGTTAGACACATTACGTCAGCGGTATATCCGCCCGGGCTTCATAATAGCTGGTGACTTCAACCAAAAAAAGAAACAATGGCTGGCTAATACGCTGGGTATGTCACAAGTGGTCAAGATACCCACCCATGTGACCGGGAGCACCCTTGACCTTATTCTTACAAACCTTGCTCCATATTACAAAGACGTGTCTTCGAACGGGCCATTGTGCAAATCGGACCATCACACTCTGCTGATGAAGGCAAAAAGTGAAATCAGGAAGCTTAAGAAAATAAAAGTACTTCGGAGACCTATCACGAAGTCTGCTATTAATACGTACGGAATGTGGGTCGGTACTCACTGCTTCAGCGAAGTATACAACGAAAGCGATGTCAACAGGAAAGCAGAAATATTTTAGTCCCTACTCTATGACAAATACTTAGAAGTTTTCCCGGAAAATCAATTTGTCGTGAGCGAATCTGACAAGCCCTGGATCACTCCAAAAATAAAACAGCTGATTCGCGAAAAAACCACTGTAAGGCAGTCAAGTGGTGACGCAACGTCGTTACGATTATTAAGAAACAAAATCGTTAGCCTTTGTCGCGAGGCAAGAAAGTCCTTCGGAAAATCCCTTTCGGAACCTGAAATAAAAAAGGATCCCCGTAAATGGTACAATCTAGTAAGGCAGATTGCTGGAAAAACAGTATCATCCAGTATCCGTATTCTGAACGATGATGGGTCACTCGTGAGTGCAAATGACGTCAACAATTACTTTACTGACATTTGTACATCTTTTCCTGCCCCAACTAACACTGAAATAGAGAATCTACTGTCAATATGCCCTGACGAAGGTGAAATTGAAATAGTTGAGCATCAAGTTTTCAAAGAGCTGAACAAGTTGAATCCATCCAGTAGCTCTTTTCCTGAAGAGCTGCCTATAAGGTTAATACGAGAATTCTCTCTTTTCCTGGCCAAGCCACTTCGACACATCATCAGAGAATGTTTCGATCAGTCAACTTTCCCGTCGTGCTGGAAACGCGCATTTGTGCGTGTTATACCGAAGACTAAAACACCCAAATCTTGCAACGAGTTACGACCGATATCAATCACAACTACCTTTGCAAAAGTCACCGAGTCTTTCATCCTGCGTGAATTGCTCAAGCAAATGCGGGAAAACATAGACCGTTACCAGTATGGCGGCCTCAAAGGTTGCAATACCTCGATATACCTCGTGCGCCTAGTTGACATTATCTTTAAGTGGCTTGACAAGGGCAGTACCTTCATTGACCTAGCTCTCGCCGATTTCAGGAAGGCATTTGACCTGATTTGTCATCTTACGGCAGCAAAAAATATGCGAGCAATGGGCGCACAGAAGCGGTCTCTTGCATTAGTGATGAGCTTCCTTCAGGACAGAACGCAGTGTGTATTTCCATTGTTTGAAGGTGACTTGATCTCATACTGGTCTAAACTTACCTGTGGAGCCCCTCAGGGTACAAGACTTGCTGGTTTCATATTTATCTCCCTCATCAACTTCCTCCTTTAGAATTTCGAAGAGCGACTCAAATTCGTCGACGATTTATCATTTGTCCTCAAATACCTCGTGAGAGAAGGTGTAATCGAACGTCAGTTCAGCGAGACCCTTCTGGCATCCTTCTCTGAGGACTGTGACGGTGACAAGCTAACACTGAATGCAGATAAATCAATGATCCTCAGGTTTTTCCCCTTAAAACGTGATCTGGAATTCTCACAAGTCCCTTTCTCTGTTGTTCCACCAGCGAAAGTCCTCGGAGTCACATTATCGATGGACTGCACATTCACCGACCACGTGGAGAAGGTTATTAAGGCTGGCAATGCATCACTTCAGACCCTAGTCCTGATACGCAGGTTTGGCTGCGACACTCAAAGCCTAAAAAATGCCTATATTACATATGTGAGACCTCTACTTGAATACGCCGTCGCTGTCTGGGGACCTTTTGTCCAGAGCACCCACTAACTTTGCGATGACCTTGAATCTTTGCAGAAACGAGCTGTTAACATAATCGTTGGTAACAGAAGTGACGGCTACAACAAACTCTTGCAAGAACTGAACCTTGAATCTCTCAGCGACAGACGATTATCACTGATCATGTCCCTCGGCAAGTCACTGCTATCTTCGCCCCATCACAGACTGATCCTCCCACCTGATGCTCCTGTTAACCAAAGAATCAGATCCCAGTCGAAGCTACAACCCCCGGTCTGCAGGACCAACCGCTACAAAAATACGTTTGTCCCCTTTTTTGTAGAAGCATATAACAAGACTTACTGTTATTTGTATTCACGTGTTAGTGTTCTTATAGTGTTATTATAGTGTTATTTGATTTTTTTTTATTGTTGTAAAGACGACATAAATTAGCCATGGCTACGCTGTTCGATTTTAATAAACCTATGTCTATGTCTATGTCTACAGTCTAATAATAATAGAAAACCGTAAAGGGCAAAATCCTTACGTTATAATCTGCTTATTTTCATTGTTTTTCGCATTCATAAATTGTTTTAAAATAATATTTGATATTCAACAGATCTGAAATTCTTTTACTATCCGATATAGGTGTAATTGTTTTGACGGGCCAAGGAACCTTTTCAGAAAGAAAATACAGTGTCGACAAATGCAAAACATCAGAAATATATTAATTAGGTGTATAGGATAATATTTCTTTTTCAAAAGCAATCACAAGCTCTAATAGAGCCGACATCGAAGTGAGGTTATCAGGGGGGTGGGGGTGCATTGTATTTGCGAATAAAATAATAATTATATTTACAAAGAGCATAAAAAAGGCATTAAGTAGTGTGTTCACCTTGTCCCTTCATCATGTATATATTTACTAAGAAAAGGTCAAATTAAAAAAAGGCTAGTAGAAAAAAAAAGATTCGCCATCCTTTAAATTATCCATTATTTTCAGTTCCATATGGTCTAGTGGCTAGGATAGCTGGCTTTCTCCCAGCAGGCCCGGGTTCATGGGAAATTTTATTTTCGATTTATATTTAAAAATTAATGTGAACGAGATCTTGTAATATTAGAAAAGACAGCTCTGTTCTGAAACACCCTTTACAAATCACCTAAGGATATGGAATGTATTGTTGCTCATTATTTTAATAATGATTAATTTTTTTTGTTTATTAATTTAAACTAGAAACCCCAGTGCTCCTATTCTTCGGAACAGAAACAGCTTAAAACAAATACCACTTAAAAACACACAGAAAACTTTATTTAATGTTGTTCAGTATTCTTAACTTTATAAAGTAGCTTTAGTGTAAGAAAATGCATAGGGGAAAAATATGCTCTGTTTTCCTTCTTTCTTTTTTTTTTTAACTAGCATTGCTACTCAAAGCCCGTCGCAGCACCAAAATGTCTAAAGCCATCACAGTTGAGCACACTCATCCTCCATCCCCAATCTGTTCAGAGCTTCGATCTGCTCCTCCCCATGAAGGTTTTTTTCCTTTAAATATATGTTTATGAACTATTCCCAAGCTGTGCGAGAATGTTCCCCTGTTCATTTGGCTGATTTATTGCCGAAAATGGTGATGGGTTACATCCATGCTTTGAATGTAGTTGTACAAACAAATCGTCAAGGTTCGACGATTCTTGCCTTGATCTGGAGTTAGGTTATCATCTGTGATGTTGGGTGATGGAATGTCATTGGTGATGCTGGAATATCGTCATTGTACTAATTACAGTAGGATTCGCACAGGTGAGAATCTGTAAATGATAACCAGTTTCTCACCTGTGTGCACCCTTCTGTGGTGGTTTGGATTGACAACATTATTTTGTTTCCCATTTTGGCTTCTATTTGTAATGTAACCCGGAAAATAAAGCAGCCTCTCTCGAGAGGTACAGATCACGTTTGCACAAAATATCTCCTACTTGAAACCCCTTTACTTCTTTCCCACGTTTCTCTACTTTTCCAACTGGTGATGACAAAAGGTATAGTTCTTCCTTCGTTTTCAACTGGCCGTCTTACTCCTGTCCCTAAGAAGAACAAAGCCTTAAATGAATGTTCATCATACCAGCCAATAACGGTAATTGAAACTTTTGGTAGCATTTTTGAGAAGTTGATAATGCCTGAATTGATTAATAAATGTTGTATGCCCCCATACCAATTTGGGTTCCAGAATAGAATAGGATCCGCCCATGCACTGACGGTACTGTCATCAGCATTGATTGATGCTAATAAATCGGGAGCGCCACTTGTTCTAGGGAGCCATGATGCCAGTCGTGCTTTTTTGTTCGATAATTCACGCGCATATCCTAATTGAAATTTGCAAACTCAGGGTCAGCACTTGTGTTAGTCGTACTTTGTATGATATGCGGTGCTATGGAGTCGGAGTAGTGGAGATGGAGTCGAATTTTTAATAAATTCTTGCTTATTGGAGTCGGAGTCGGTTAATACTTGTAAACGACTAATAGTATACTCGTCTAATCGTCATAGTTAATTTGTCTGGCGGAATGATTACAGTGATTGTTATTCCTGTTCACCGTAGTGTAAGGGAAGGCGTCCTTGCATCCCCAATTGCGTTTAATAACTGTATCCTGGACGCACAGTCCTAGGCGCTTTCCTTTTGTATTTTAGGAGGGGTAGATCTATGTCGGATCGCTTATGCGAATGATGTCTCCAACCTCAGCCAAACGGTACTGACGTCTGAAAAAAAAATTGTTTTGAGTCTAGAATATCCAAAAATAAATCCTAAGTTAAACGCTGAAAAGTCAGAAGTCGTACTATTTAACTGGGGCCCAGTTCTCGAAGGATTTAAAGCTTATCTTACTTTTAAACCGGGAGGAATATCTTGGCCTCCCAATCGGTGACTCTTTAAGCAACTAGAAAGTTCCTCATCCGTCATTTCCAGCGCTGGATGTCCAGTGCCTACGGTAGCATAGTATCTAATAAACTTAGTGTTAATCGCCGGCTACTAGCTAAATTGTATAACGAATATGCGCTTCCAAATATTGTGTACCTTGCGCCTTTTTGGCGTACCTTCTCGGCATTGGATACAAATCCACTCCTGCAAATTTACTACCGGTATTCTAAGTATGTCTTCGACCTCCCACCTTGGGCAAGTAATCCTTGGGACAATAGCAGAACCGGTATTATAGACCCTAATGCTGCCATCGGTTGATGCATTGAAGGTTGAAGCCTATAATAAACGAATCAATGACCACCCATGGTGTTCTCGTTTAAAACAGTAAATTTATCACGTGTTTTTTGTTGTGTAATTATTGTGCTTGTTACTTGTTTTGCCTTTTGTAATTATTGTGCTTGTGTGCTTATGTTATGAATTTTGATTTTCTTTATTTGTCTTTTTCAGCCTTTATTTTTTCTTCTTTTATGCTCCGTTTGCTGTTGTGTTTACAACGGTTCATAAGTAAATTCAATGCCAGCAGAAATTTAATTTTGTCAAAGAACATGGAAACTATTCCTATTTCATAACTTTTTGAACTGCCAAAAAAAGTAAAAAAAAAATCAGCCTCTGTCGCTGCATCCAGCTTCATTACTAATAATGCTACGTAGGTAAGCGGTGCTACCCCCCTCCCTGTGTTGATCTTGTCGCTACTAGCATAGCCGCTTCATCCTCATTTATTCTAGATTTATGAGACTGTCTTATTATTTTTATTTTCATACCTTATCTTGCACCCGGAACCCTCAAAACATCTAATAAAGTTTTAGTTAATTCGCTTACAATTTATCATGGACATATTCTTTTTCGAGGATATTTTATATACTTCTATGGGCAAAAAAATCCATGAAAACAGCCATGAATTTTTCAAGGGAACTTAACAAGGGAAAACAATCCTGACAGTATAACCGCCTCTAAGTTGTTAATCAAGCTTGAATATTTGGTTAAAGAGTCCTACCTTTCCTAAAACTACACCGTTCTTCTCTTAAATTTTTATCTACATCATTTATTAATCCAATAAGCATCATCATGCTAAGTAATTTCCTACCTACAGAAATCCAGCTGAAATCACTGTAATTATTGCACGTACTCCAACCTTTCTTATAAAGGAATTTAATTAAGGTTTTCTAAAAGCAGTGGATGCTTTCCTTTTATCTGAGATGATATGTTACTCCTGTATTCAACGCACTCTTTTATATACTGCTAGTTTGGTTAATGCTAATGAAATAAAATAAAATGAATATATATAATATTCATTTGGATGAATATATAATAGTTTAGAAACAAATTTGGGCTATATATTTGCACAATAGTGGGGGGAGGAAGGTGGGGGTAAGGCATAGTATATATTATTACGTAACTTAACCTAACCTAGGTACCCCCCCCTCCTCCCTACACCCCAAAAAACAACAGTTTAAATATCGTATACGTAATGAAAACCACGCTATACATTGTATTACCCTATAGCAGTATCTTAAATTAATTCGTCAAAACCAGTTTCTTTCGTGACTGGTTTCCATTGCAGTATATAAAAGAGTGCGTTTAATACAGGAGTACCGATGATATTTATAATTTATATCTAATAAAACGTTTGAATTTATTTTCTGGTCGAATTTTAGCTAAAGTTGTGTACTCCTTTTCAAGTTTTATTAGGATATTTAGCTCGAAAGTCTTTTCAATCAATTTGAAAACCGAGTCGTTCTTTCTATCGTTTGTAATTCTTTTTTTTTTTAATAACATAGTGTCTCGTATGAAGCTATAAAACCTAAAGAAAAAAAGGTTCAATTTCTGGTTTAACTGATGCACTGAAAAGATATTCTCGAGACTACTTTTTAAAGAAGTTAAGTGAACAGTTAAAAAGAAATTACAAAAATGGACGAATGACATAAAAAATAATTTTTACTGAGATCATAACATCTCTTGATTTCAAGGATTTCGGTCGAGAGTTTTAGGATATTAATAAAAAAAACAACTTTTCGATAAAGAAGTTTTTGAAAGAAAAGCAAAGGCCATAGTAAACTTAAGATCAGGAGAGACAAAAATCTAATGTTTTGTCAGGGCATGGGAACGGATTAGCATTTTGAGGACTCGCGCCACCTGAGTTTTTCACACTTATGGTACCGTTTTCCCCCTCGCTTTATTTCATCGTGGCTTTTTTAGGAGGTGGGGGCTTTGGGGAAAACCATCGTCTCTCCTAACTTTTTTACACCTACTACCCCTTCCCCTTACTCTATTTCAGGGGCTTTTTGGAGGGTTTCCACACATACGAAAACCTTTCCCCCCATTGCTCGACTTGCAAATCCTTAGCGTTATCATTCAACGGCAAATCCATAACATTGGGCATATTTTTCATCTTAGTATTTTTTTTCAGCTCGAATGTGTATGATACGAGTCCGTCTTAAGGGTCCTGGCCCTTCTGGGATTTGGGGCCGACCTTACTCTTCAATTTACCTTAATTCACGCTCTTTTGTTTATATGTATTAGTTTTAAATTCTTTTATCTTGTTTATTTTTAATTTTTTCGAGACAAATGTTTTGTCAGGGACATGCGAACAGATTGGAATTTTGATGATCAGATCACAGGATTACTCGATCAGGGTCGAGTGATGGGGGAAAGGGTCTTTTATGTGTCGAAACCCTCTAAAAAGCCCCTGAAATAGAGTAAGGAGAAGGGGCAGTAGGTGTGAAAAAGTTAGGAGAGACGATGGTTTCTCCCAAAGCCCTCCCCCTAAAAAAAAATCCACGCTGAAATGAAGTGAGGGGGAAATGACAACATATGTGTGGAAAACTCAGGGTTTGAGTCCTAAAAATGCTAGTGGGGGGTATAACCACCCTCTGAAAAGCCCCTGAAATATAATGAGGAGAAGGGACCATAGGTTTTGAAAAGTTAGGGGAGAAGATGGTGTCCGCAAAAGCCTCCCCACAAAGAAAGCCACGCTCAATTGTAATTAATTTAAAACTAAAGCACATAAATAAAAAAAAAGCCGAAATTAAAGTAAATTGAAGAGTATGGTTGACCCAAAAGCCCAGAAGGGCCAGGACCCTTAAGATGGATTCGTGTCAAACACGTTCGATCTAAAAAAAAACTAGTTTCTTTAAAAATAGAAAAGGCTCAAAATTGAGATAGTCCTGGATGATGGCGTCCCGTTAGCCCCCGACCCACATAATCTTACCCTCTTCATCCGAAAAATAGCAAAAAAAAAATGATTTATATCAAAGAACTTGAAAAGAATAGTCGGCCTCGAACCCATTAATTCCTGGGAACCGTGCAGAAGATTTTTCCAAATTAAGAGAATGCTAGACAACCGGAGCGCTTAAGTTTAAATCGTGCCAAGTGAAGCATATCTTAAAAAGATATGATTCACACAAAAAAAACTCAAAAAAAGCATACAAAATTTATTTATATCTACTTTTTTTACGTTTTTACGAGTAAAAAAAAACATTTCGGGAGGGGTTCAAAACCCCTAAACCCCCCCTCTGGGTCTGACCTTGCACATACTTAATACCAAATAGGCTCTAAAGTAATACAAAGTGAACTATATTATTAAAAACAAAAACATAGATTTCACCCAAAATCAAAGCTTTTTCAACAAAAAGTGCATTGTGTTGAAAATAAAAAAAGAAGAGAAACAAGGGCGTATAAAATGTCAATCCTAGAACAGAAATTCTTAGTAATAGATAAATTGAACCCAAACCGATCAGAAATTACTACGAAAGTAATTGGGGCTGCCACCCCGTTTAATCCTTGGTGTCTGAAAGGTATTCTTCTCACCAATTTTTCTTTGTTTATTTTAAAAAAACCATGCATCAAACTTTATTTTCAAGTCTTAAAATATCTTTTTTAAGATATTTTTAAGATATACTTCACTTGGCACTCATATCTCTATGAGTTCAAAAGACCAGACTTCAGGTTGCAGAAGAAAATTTCTGTCATTGAAAGGTAATTTTATATCATTTCCTTAGAATTAGGTTGCACGTGTTTAAACTAGACGATCACCAAAAATTTGCAAAACAAGGGTTAAGGAGAATATTCTGTGTGGGGGTGTAAATTACATGTATGAATAAACATGTAATCTCTTCTAGCCAGATTAATTATCTTAGAAATGTTCTCTCTAATAAGTAATGTGTTTGTATGGGGTTTAAGTACTCGCAAAACAAGGAGATATCTAGAAAATTCTATTTGGGTCTGATAGAAACAAGAATATGCGTTAAGAATAAGACCCGGCGTCCAATATCCCATGCCCCTTGACTCCCCGGGTCGGCACCCTTCTTGCCCCCTCCCCCCAATTACAATACTGGAGCTACGCTACCGTGCACAAGCTATAGTAAATGTTTTAATATATCGGCTTCAAGTCACACAGCGGTTTCCAACTTGGAAAACAAGACGTAAAGAATGTAACTGAAACAAATTAACTCATACCCCAAAAGAAGAGAAAAGGCATACACGCTGTCCAAGGGAGGAGTGGCACGCAGGTTGATGACTAGAAACAAAGATGGGAAGATCAGACATTATAACTGAAAGATTAAATTTTGAAAAAAAAGAAAAAAAGAGGAATATAAGATCCATTATCACCCACCCTGTGGGATTCTACTGGAGCATCACCCTGACCTTATCACTGGTGAATGTGTTTTAATATTTAACGACAACTTCATCTCCTTTTCATGAGAGAGACAAAGTCAAGCACTAGGAAACTTAGATGGCAGCTCGAATTGTATTGCCGTCTAGGCTTAGTGTCTCATTAGCAAAGAGCATATGGAGTTCATACAGAAAAAAACTATAGTTTTTATTCAGTGCATCAGAAGACGTGACTTTAGTAAATAACAGTTTCTATAGTACAGCTGACAGCTTTTTTCTTTCCGTATTAACTAATCCCAGCTGCTTCGAATGACACATAAGTAAACTATTTATCAGAGGTGTGTGATCTCTTCCCCATCTATGATCTAACGTGTTAAGTAGATATTAATGTAGTAGAGTGATGATGAAAATATTCCTTCCTTGTTTTCTAGAAACTGTGCTTGATCTAAACTCTCACAGATGTTTACACAAGAATAAAGACGCCAATTGGAAGACAGGAGGACAATCACCCCCTCTAGGTTTTCAAAAATACATTTTTTATTACTATAGTTGATAATTGAAAATTGACATCCCGCCTCCTTAGATTGTGTCAAACACTTTTTTTATATCTTCGTTAAATAAGTAAAAAGTAATATTTTGCCCCCTCCCCACATTTTCGTTAATTTGCGTCTTTACAGAGGAGGTTGTCTTCAGGGGTGAATCTCTAGTATTTTATTTGGGGGAGAGGGCAAGAGGGGTCCATATCCAGATAGTCAAGAGGCATAGGATATATAATAATTTTTCCTAACATTATTGGGTGGACAACTGCCCTCCCCTCGCCAAACGACACCCCTGGTTGTACTAATTAAGCAGTTCTATCTGCTTCTTATTGATTACAAAAAAAATATATTTTTGGCTAGGCAATTTCCCGGGTGCAATTTTCTGCAAAATAGCAATATAAGTACTGTTCAAATTTTCGACATAACAATAGCAATCATATAAATGACAACCTTTGCATGCATAACGGCAATTAAAAGTTGCTTATTGGTGGATTTCACGAATATTGCATATCATAGCAATTCTTCCTCTGTTACTAAATTTCACGAATATTGCATATCATAGCAATTTTTTATTCATAGGAACCTAGTTACTAAATTTTTAAATTTGTTATTCAAATTTGTTACTAAAATATTGTTACATTTGTTAGTCTGTTATACGTTTTCTTCGACGCTTTATTTACGACCGGTTGTATTACATATCTACCGTTGCTGAAATATGTTTGACTGTATAATTTCCATCTTTTTTTATTTGTTTCTTTTTAGAAGTCTTCGGGGATATTTATGCACTTGAGGTCCTTGCTGCCAATTGCTTTAGGACCAAATGAGCCGACGCCGGATATACAAAGTGACTCGCTTTATGCTCTCTCGGAGTTGATGCTGGCCCAGGCTCAAGAAGCTGTTACAATAAAAGCTATCAATGGTAAGTAGCCAGCATCTGAAATATAAATGTATGTTACCTCAACCTCAGATTAGAACCTGCAGAGATGTACTGACCAGTGTTGCCAGTTGCTTGGTCTAAAATTGCGCCACCAAAAAGTGAAAATGCGCCGATAGCTTCAAGGCGCCGATTCGAAAAATTTAGTGCGCAACCACCTAAAAAAAAATCGCAAAAATGGCGCAAATGCGACCCATCTGCCCACTCTAGTACTGACTCCTGAACGGCTTGACTTGTGGAAGAAGAAGGAGCCAGGTGGCGAGAGAGAAAGTCTTGGGCAGACTTTCAAGCTGCAACTGGGTAGAGGTTAGACAAGTCAAAGCAGACCTTAGCACAGGTTTTGGGGAAAATTGCAACTGTAGTTGCCACAGATAAAATAGCAGTTACCACAGATAAAATAAAATGGTCATCAGAAGTCATTCCGGTCTCTATTAATGCTGGTGCAGACAGTCTCTAGTTCCTTAAAAAAATACGATGGTAATACTAGGCTATTGTGTTTACTATATATACTAGGTTTTTTGTAATGTTAAGTTAGTGCAGCGCAAAACTTGTCTTCACCATGTGTATCTTCAAAATAAAATTGTCAGCTTTTCTAATCCCAATAATTACAAGAAATAATTATGTCAACTATTTTTATTTTAGCATGTCGTCTTGACAAGCTTTCATATTTATTTCTACGATAATTACGATGCTGATCTCACATGTACACTGGTTCTGAATTAAAGAGAGGGGTTAGAAGCCTGAACAAAACCGTTTCTAACCCCATATTTGTCAAATTCTGGATGGAGGGGGGGGGTACATCCATACTTTTGTGCAGTTATTTAGTTTGTTGACGTGTGGATAATGCCGACGGTCTTTGTTATGAAGCAGTAACAAAATGGGCTTATATTATCATACTCTAAAATTTTATAGTTCTTAAATACTCTTCATTAATTTGATAGCTCTTTATTTTATAGCTCAGTTTTATGCTCTTAAATGCTCGCAAAATTCTCTCACGCAAAAAATCAACGCACCGTGTTGTTGGTTATTGACAAGATGGAACCGGCAACAATTGCGGATATATTAGTTTTAAATATATTGATATTAAATCCATATTAATTTTAATATTATATTAATTTAATTGTAATATTGTAACATTAATTTTATTATACTAATTTAATATTATATTAATTATATTAACAATTTATATTAACAATTATATTAATTTAAATATAATATTTACCTGAGGACAGCAGAGCTGTCACTCCGACCGCAATTTGAAGACGTCACTACCGCAGCTCCGCTCCGAGACAGCTCTGCATTTTAGTCGGCTTATATGCCACATATAGGAACTAAGGTCTAATGGAAGGTAAATATTATACTAAAAATTATATGTATTTTAATTTTATAGCTCAGTTATGTGCTCTTAAATACTCACAAAATTCTCTTTTTACACACCGTGTTGTTTGTTACAGACGAGAAGAAACCGGCAACAATTGCAAAACTCGCATCTCAAACGAATGGATTGTATTCTCAAGTTATGAAGTTGCTACAAAAGGATAAAGTCCGTAGCGTCTGGGATAGAAACTGGATACCCAGGGTGAGTTGTCTTTCTCTTTTATAGTATTAAGAGGGAATATTTGGGTAACGTTTGCTTCCTGATCAGGAGGGGGGGGGTGTAACGGACAAGTGAGTGCAAGGAAATTTTTGTTTATGAGAAACTCAATAGATGGAATGGTATATGGAAGCAGCGTATTGATAGTGGTAATAAAAAAAACCTTTTCTCATGCTGACCAATGGTCTGCGTTGCGCAGGGACCGATCTCCTGATTCCATGCCTTTGGCCGGGAGTGTAATATGTGATTGGGGGCTTTCCGTATTTTCCCCCCAGATTTCTCCGGTACCCATTCAGAGTTGTGTCGACTCTGGCTGAGCTTACAAGGTCACACCATTGGCCTCCGTTCCAAAACGAAAAACCAACGACACCCTGACTCGAACCCCTGACCTCAGGGTTGCAATTCCGGAGCACTAACCACTTGGTTAGGAAAGTGGTAATCTAATTAAAAAATGCTGGAATTAAGGTGAAGGCCAGATTTCATAGTAAATGGTCTTCTTAAGCTCCCAGCCGGACAAAGTGTTTTCTGCTTCGCGTTTTCTACCAAGCGTTTTCTACGACATCAGAAATTCAGATGTTAGCTAGGAATTTATTTAACCGTAAGCTCCCCAGACTCACGACATCTGGTATCACGGTGTCCATAGCATATGGTTGACTTAGCTATAAAAGTATCGTCACTTTTGATCGTCAAAGTTGACAGATCGTTGACTATTTATCAATAGAACGTGTGCAGCCTATGGCCCGCTTACTTCACATGCCAGATATATAATGTTGACCAGGCAAAGTCATAAAAAATTTGGCACCTCACATAGTAAAATAGAAATTTGATGGTCTAATTAGGAAGAACTAGTCCATTTTTACATCAATAATTTCTATTTAGAATGATTCATCCCCTTCTTTCACTGTAATTTGTTATTGCTTTTATTTAGCTTCGTTATATAAAAAAAAGATTGTAAATATCTGGCTTTCAACGAACCACTTAGACCTTTACCCGCTTTTGGTTTTGCGTCATTTTCACATAAGACCTATTGTAAATATGGTGATCTGATTTTGACTGCAAGATTTACGCAGGGGAACAACATTGAATATGTTTTTATGTTTTGAGTGAACCTGGTTTATGGTTTTAAGTAAATTATTTTGTAAATTTTTGGTAACAAATCTCTATATTTCTCCTTGGCTCCCTCTCTCTCTTTCTCTCTCTCCCCTCCCTCCCTCTCTCCCCTCCATCCTTTCCTCCCTCCCTCTCTCTATCCTTCCCTCCTTTACTGTCTCTCCCTCCCCCACTCTCTCTCTCTCTCTCTCTCTCTCTCTCTCTCTCTCTCTCTCTCTCTCTCTCTCTCTCTCTCTCTCTCTCTCTCTCTCTCTCTCTCTCTCTCTGTCCTCTCTCTCTCTCTCTCTCTCCCTCTTTCTGTAAGTACGAATTGGACTATCCCGACAACACTCAAGAAATGAAGTTAGGTTAATCATAATGACATATACTAAAATATGATGAAACTGTAATACTTTAGCAACAAAATTATTGAAACTACAACAAAGAAATAAGTTAAACAGGCCGCCCAGAACGAATTATATTATATACCTAGCCTAACATTACCTAACCAAAATTCCGACTCTATATACTAAATATTTAACAAAAATATAGCTACGATGTAGTTTAATTCAGTGAACCTTAGCTAGTTCTCTCCGAATACAGAATGGTAAACTGGTATTTAGCAGAAAAATTCTTGAGTGCTGTCAGGATAACGCGCAAGTACCGTTTTATCATTTAAAAGAAAAAGATTTGGCGGGTTCTAGGTATTATTAAAGAATAAAATACTAGAATTAAAGAATTAGAATACTATTATTAAAGAATAAAATACTAGAATTATTAAAGAATAAAAAAGTTAATTGCGTATCTAAAGTCTATTGTGTCATTGGCGCTTTACTGAAAACAAATATATATTTCAAAAAAATGCTTTATAATCAGAATTTTGAAAAATTTCTATAATTAAAATCTTGGAACTTGAATTGCTGAGATTTCCAGGATATCGTTGTATTTTCAAATTTCAGAGTATTTTCATTATTTCTTCCCAGTCATCTTAACTTTTATTGTGACTTTATTTTTATTTTCAAATATATTTTGAAAAATTAAAGCAAACTGTTCATTATACATATAGTTTGTTTTCTAAGAGCAAACCGGGATCAAATAAAGGACTATCACTGTCGGCTCGGATATTTTGTTATGTCGGTTCATCCATGTGTAGATGACCAATATATCATGATGTGTATTATAATGGTATCAGATAACGCTCACATGGACGTAGACAATTTTGTTATTAATCCTGAATTTTTGGTCTTCTTTTTTGATCTGTTCAGTAATTGAAGTGTGTAATTGAAAATTGATCTGAATTTTCTGCATTTTCTGAATTGATCTGAAAATCGATTCTGAATTGATCTGGATCTGAAAATTGTATTATCGAAAACTGTCAATCCACATACATATGTTTTTTTTTTCAATAGGATTTGATAGTTTTGCTTTGTGACTATTTTTTTTTAAAATATATTTTTAAAAATTAAAGCAAACTGTTCAAACTACATATAGTTTATTTTCCACATGCTAATAATCGAATGGACGTTAGAAGATTTACGATGGAGGTAGGGGCAATGGCCGAACTCCAGCTTGTATTAATTTCTGTTCGGTTTAAGTCGAGTACTCTTTGAGTATTAATACTAATATCTGTTCGTTTTGATTTTAATTTTGTTATTGTTTTAGGGTTTAATTATTCATCTATACCAGAATCTGTTATGCTTATGTTTAATTTGATTATTTACTTTGATTTTTGTTCATTTTTGGTTTAATTTATTCTTCAATAGTAATTTCTTGTTTGCTTTAAGTTTGAATTATTATTGGACTTATTATCCCCCCCCCCCTTGAACAACAAAGAAAATTACTTATTTTTTAATGGGAAGCACCAATGTCTCTTTTCTTTTTCTTATTTCTTTCTGATGTTCATCGACCTATCGTTATGAACCCCTAGTCGTAGAATGACGGGAGAAGGCCAATTTGAAATGGAATGAAATGATAGTGTCCTTCTTAAGTAACAACAGAGATTGTGCCACAATGAGGTGGCATTTTCTGCACTTTTGTGCTACCAAACATCATTTTTTTGTCCTAAAGAGAGTCAAAATGCTAGAATGAAAATTAGACAGTTGGATTTTCGTGGTCTAGAACCCTATATAGGAGGTTTCAAGCACCCCCCCCCCCCCCGTCCTGACAGACAATAGCAGAGTGGCGTTTTCTGCGATTTTTTTTCCCATAAAACATCAATTTTGCTCAAAGAAGGCCTTAGGTATTTTTAAGACCATACTGCTTTTCCATGACTACAAATAACAGTTCAAATAGGAATAAATCCGTTTGTTAGATAGTGAAAAACAATTACAAAACTCTGGATATTTCGGCCACATAGACTGTGATCGTAATCAGCTGATGGCGTTTGGCTGGTGGCGACGGTCACTGTATGACCGAAATATCCAGAGTTTTGTCATTTTTTTCACTTTCTACTAAAAGAATTTATCCTTATTTGGAAATACTACTTGCGCGTTTAAGAGTGTCAAAATGCGAGAGAATTTTATTTGATTAAATTGTTTTCTTACTATTATTTTTACATATTTCATTTTTCTATAGCCGTGGTGAAGCTGCATATATTTATTGAAAAAAAGTTGAATACCGTTAATCGGGTATTAAAAGGATGTATCTTCATAATTGTAAATTTTTAGAAGCGGAAAAAAAACCCATAACTTTTTTACTTCCCCTTCGATAATCGTTAAACAAAGACGGATTGATTTGTTGACCTATTGACTTTACTTATCGATCTGATTTTGTTTTACGGTTATCGGAGGGGAAATAAAAAAGTTGCGAGCTTTTTTTTTCCGCTTCTAAAAATTTACAATTATAGAGATACGTCCTTGTGATACCCGACTGACGATATATACCTGCGGTTCATAAGATTTACAGAAAAATCCAGCTGATTCAGCACGCAAATCTTGGCCAGAAAGCATTTAAGCTCAACTTAACTTTTTTGGTCATTAGCCCCCTCGGCATACAGATGAGACTCTCATAGGTACTACCAAGGCCGTACCTAGAGGGGGGGGGGTTGGGGTGTTTGAACTTCCCCCCCCCCCCCCAAATGTTTGTTTGACTCGTAAAAATTTTAACAAAAATGGATATAAACAAATTTTGTATGCGTTTTATAGGTTTGATGGATTTTTAGGTTTGATGGAACTCATTGATGGATTTTTTCATTGATATCTTAAAGTGGAGTTTTCCAGTGAAACAAGTTTGCTGTCAGAGCAAACTTGGGCTCTGGACGACCCAAAATGTTGTAATTTTTGATTTGTAAAATCTCAATAAAGTTTGGCATACTCATAGAAAAAAGGTTGCATAAATGAATCTTAAGTATAAATTATATCATTGATCTGACTTATATTTGTAGGTTTCAGCACGTCTAGCGTTTTATTTGGGTGTTGCCAACTACTACCAATGCAAAGTTTGTAATACAGAGAAGCATTTTGGCGAAGAAATAGCCAGAGCTCAGGTAAGCTGCAGAAATGTTTTTGTATCTTTTCTTTTTTTTAATGTCTTCTAGAGTTTTTATTAGTCTTTAATCTAGAATTTTTTTATTTTTCAAGGTTTATATTATTGTTATTATTTATTATAATTTCTATTATTATTATGATCACGTAGAACAACCCCCCTTGCTGCAATAGGGCCACTACAAAATAAAGAATAATCAAGTAAGTGACATAATAAATTGGTACCCAAAAAATCTACTTATATTAATTATAAATCATGATAAATGTCTAACAGAGGAAAAAGCTATAATTAGACGAAAGTTGGTTTGACTAAGTCCTCCTAATCCGCCAATAATTGCTCTAATAAGGACAAAAAAGGAGTTTGTAAAGTAGACTATAGTTAATCCGAGAAGGGGCCCAATTTTTTGAAAAGTTATCAAGAGGGCTAAGACCTTCCATGATATAGACTTAGAGACGCTCACTAGTATTTTGTATGTATTTGCAAGTATTATTTGCATTGATGTATTGTAGTTATTGCAAGTATTTTGCAGTAGATATCAAGACATGGCTCATTGTAGAAAAAGCCAAGACAGATAGCCCGAGTGATTGAGAGGGAAATCTGGGATAAGCCCTTTTTAGGATTGTATAAAAATGATGTTATTTCATTGTTTGATAGATAAGTCTATAGATAAGGTTGCCATATTTTACGATTTTTTTTTTTTTTTTTTTTGCAAAATTTTTACATTGGTACCTCCTGACTGTAATGTTTTTTTTATGAATAGCACAGGTCTGCGAGTAATAAACTGCATAAGATATTTTTACAATTTTTGATAGATTTTAACTTGATGACAACCACAAAAATACAAAAAAGAAAAATTTAATGTAATTTAACTTGAATTCTAGTTTAGCCTATAGTACTTGAAGTGTAATTTAATATATGACAGCTTCTTGGATTTTATTGCTTATAAACTTCGTTAGACAGAGAAGAAAGACAAAGCTGCGACTTAATTTGTCACACTGATTTGGATCAGGATACCATCAGATTTTGGACAAAAAAATCAGCTAAAAAATAGTCATTTAATATAATCTTTTTCATTAAGATTTGAAACTTTTTTTCAACATAATCATAAAATAAATCAAGGGTAAATATTTAGTGGCCTTCACCTAAATATGTAAATATTCTGGTGAAGTGGCCTTCACCAGAATGAAACAAGTCAATAAAAGAATTCTTAATATGCACAAAAATTGTAGTTTGGATTTTCTATGCGCTTTCAATTTTAATTAACCTCTTCCGGCTTTCTTGTTAGGGTAAATTGCAATGCTCGTCTCGCAAAAAAAAGAAATAAATCCTATTGTAAAAAAAAAATCTGGTAAAATCGTGGTATGCTTTTTTTAGATACAGCACTACTAATTTTTACAGTTAGAATCCTAACCATTCACCGAACTAAAAGAAAATTATTTGCAAATGATATTGGATCATAATAAATCAAAAATAAGGGCAGGGTCGTTCCTAGGGTTGGTAGTGCCCGGGGCAAAATCAATTACGTCGCCCTGCTCCTGACTCAAACATAAATAAAAAAGTCCAAGAAACTGGTAAAGTTTTCTTGTATCATTTCGTGAGGTGGCTTTTTCCATCTCATCGGCCATATTTGGCCAGTAGGCCTCTCGGTCGGTTCTAGCAGACTTATGACATTGCTGACACAGCGATTTTATGCAGGGGATTTTTGCTGGTTATCTCCTTCTTTGCAGAGAATTTTAGCGTTTTCTCTGAGATCCATTTTTTGGCTTTTCGTTTAACAACTCCGAGGATGTTTGTTTCGGTTTCCTTCACGTGGCCTTTGAACTTGCTGCATTTTCTCTTTGAAATGGGGCATCCTAATGAGTTGGAATTCTGATCAATACCTTCAGCGTCGTCTTGTAGGGTGGCAAAGTTGTTGGAAAGTTCAAGGATAAAGGAATCTCGGTATTTATATATTTTTAATTTCGATACATCTATTTTATGACTTAGCATGGGTGCCTTCTTCGTACTGAGTCTGAACCTTAGCCCATTCTTTAGCAAGAAGTGGTTGTATCCATTTTTTGATCCTGTGTCAGCACCTCTGTGCACCCTTGAGTCTAGCATCATGGTCTTCCACCTTCGAGATATAAGCAGGTAATAAATTTGAGCCTTCACTTCCATCGCGAGATTCCCAGGTATATGTGAACAAGAGTAGTCTGTTTCCATTAGAGCACCTTTCACCGAGGCCATGATTGTCAATTGCCTGTTCAAAGTCATTCAGCCTGCCACCAACCTTGCATTAAAATCACATCCAATCACGAGCATATCTTTTCAGGGGATCCTGTCGATGACCATCTGAATTTCACTGTAAAACTGATCTTTTAGGTGCTAAGGCCCATCTCAGGTTGGGATGTATACGCTAAGGACGGTCATGTTGTTATTTTGGCTTTTAAATTTCACCCATACAATCCTGCTAGATACTGCCTCATATTCGAGGAGCCCAGTGGTCGCTTTTGTGGACAATATGAGACCTACTCCTGCTAAACTGGAGCCATCCGTTGGTCCCGAGTTGTAAAATTTGACCTTCTTCCCAGACGGTGCTTCTAGGATAGAGATGTCACGTCCATTCAACCTCGTCTCAGAGACGCACAAAATGTCAAGATTATAATTCTGAAATTCTTCAACTATAAAAGCTTGTGTCAGGGGGCTTTTTATCCAGCATAAGTTCCAGCAGCCAAAGTTTAGGCCCTGTCTTCTTGATATGATGGTACCTAGCCCACTTTTCGACGAGGGCGCAAGTCTCGTCGCATCGCATAAAACCGGGGATACTGATCACGGGGATACCGGGTCACGTCCATTCAACCTCGTCTCAGAGACGCACAAAATGTCAAGATTATAACTCCGAAATTCTTCATCTATAAAAGCTTGGGTCAGGGGGCATTTTATCGATCTTAGGTTCCAGCAGCCAAAGTTTAGGCCCTGTCTTCTTGATATGATGGTAGCTAGCTCACTTTTCGACGAGGGCGCATGTCTCGTTGCATCGCTTAAAACCGGGGATACCGTAGCCAAACTTTTACTCTTTATCACATTCATCAACTTTGCTGGACGTTTCTTGAAGATACAATTCATCACAAGGTCCCTAGTCCTGCATTCACCTGTAGCGCGCTAGCCACAGCCTTGCTTGGCGTGCAGTTCAGTGATGTTTACACCCTTTCACCACCTTGAGGTACGCTGACGGATTTCCTATGCTGCCTAGGGACGGAGGGTCAAGCCTCATTGCCTGGAGCTCCACCACCGCCGTGGAAATTTTCAGGCTTAGCTAGCCCCTTGCTCCGACCTAGAGTCAGCAATAGGCATTTTTTAGTTTTCAAACAGTGTTCGGCTTAAAATCCCTAAACTTGATTTTTCAATCTACCCCACAAAAAAAATTCTGTTACCGTTAGTTCAGGTCAGCGTGGTGGCTATTCGTGTTATCCCTCCCTGTTGAAAACTTTGATCCACCATTCCCTAACTCGTATCCCCTATTGGTGAGGTGCTCAGAGACGCTCAAAGAGGGGAGTCAACCAGGTCAGCTGCTCCGGGTGCCGGAGCTGGGGGGTGGTGGCTAAGGAGTTGCCCACTTTGATCAAATATTTCACTTTGATTTGGCTATTTTTGCTTATATTCGGGCCGGAAGGAGGGAGGAGGCTGTTATTCCCCAGTTTTACCCCCAGTCTTGTTTGAATAAAAATGGCATAGACATAAAAATTTATAACGTTTTCATTTTTAGTTTGGGTTAGACCAGTTAAAAATAGCTCAAAATCGATTCAGTGTTGAATCAGCACCTATGGCTGAGCTTTGCAATGCAATTTTGGAAAAGACTGCTAAAGCCTTGAGTGAAGCCAAGAGGGATAACGATTTCATATATCACGACCGAATACCAGATATAAACACATTGCCCGCCATACCCCAAGTTGTGTTGGCTAAACCAACTCCCGTGCAAGGAAAAATTGATCCTAATAGCAAAGGTAAATGTAGTTGTAGTTAATTTTCTTCTTTTCAGGGATTTTTAATCATTTGTAAGTGATGTATTGTTTGCCCATTAAGATGTTTGTTTGATTGACTCCTCAACTTTCCTCTTATGCCTAAAAAGTATACCTAGATGGCTAATCAAGTAAAAAAAAAAAAAAAAAGTCACAACCAAATTACTGAAAACAACAAATGAATGCATGTTGATATTTTAATATACATATACTGATATTTAGGGTAAGGTTTATATGAACGGACTATTCAAGTAGCTAAGAAATAAACTTGCCTCCATAGTCAGAATTGCATCCGGAATCCAAATTTAACATTCATTTCCATCAGAAATGGGCTTTACCCCAAATCTCTAATGTGCAAATATATACTTTGAATTGGAATATACTCTGAATTGGTATATATAGGGATAGGGTTAAAATTCATTTCCGACACAAATGAATGTTACAATTGGATTCAGGATGAAATGCTGACTACAGAGGTAAGTTTATTTCTGAATAGTCCGTTAATATAAACCTTACCCCATAGAAGTCATAGTAATTTTGGATCAATTAAAGTTAAAAATAAAGTGAAAACATATATCTTATTTTTAGTAAAGTTTTAGGTTCTGGTTTTCAGAAGCCACGGGTGGTGTCAGCCCTAATCATCTTAGTTTCTGCTCGTTTTGAGTTTGACTTAGTTATTTGTTGTAAATAACAGTTTGACTTGGATTTTTGTTTGATTGGCCCCTCAACTTTCCTCTTATGTCCAGAAACTATTTTAAGATGTGTTAACTTTTGCTAAAAAGTATTGGTATTTACTTTTTTTTTAATTACGTTTGGTAATTAATTGGTAATTGGTAATAACTTTTGGTAATTTGTAATTCGTAGTGTGGTTAACCCTCGGACATTCCACAACGCCTTGGTTGAAGTCCATATCTTTGGTTAGATTCCCTTAACCCCTAGTCCATTTTTGCCTCCAGAGGCACCAAGGGTATCAAGACGGAGCAAACAATTTTTCTTCCAAGTTTTCGTTGTGACAATGTCCCCTAAATGTGGCTGGAAGGTGTCTTAGAGGTATTACAAATTGTTGTATTAGACGTGACTGAAATTTTTACTCTGGTCTACCCTGTATAATGAGATCTTTGTGGTTATCACTGCAGTGCTGCTACTCTGGTCTACCCTGTATAATGAGATCTTTGTGGTTGTCACTGCAGTGCTGCTACTCTGGTCTACCCTGTATAATGAGATCTTTGTGGTTGTCACTGCAGTGCTGCTACTCTGGTCTACCCTGTATAATGAGATCTTTGTGGTTGTTACTGCAGTGCTGCTACTCTGGTCTACCCTGTATAATGAGATCTTTATGGTTGTTACTGCAGTGCTGCTACTCTGGTCTACCCTGTATAATGAGATCTTTGTGGTTGTCACTGCAGTGCTGCTACTCTGGTCTACCCTGTATAATGAGATCTTTGTGGTTGTCACTGCAGTGCTGCTACTCTGGTCTACCCTGTATAATGAGATCTTTTTCTCGGGGATATATAAGATACGATAGATTTTATTTCGTAGAAATATAATCAAACACAAATAATTAAATAGAGCCGACAGGGAGCGAAGCTCGAAAGGAAGGCTAACAATTATTATTACAATGAGTTCATGTACACCAAAAATGAAGATAAAGAAGATAAACCAACAAACATCATCAAACAGTTCGTGGTAACGAACTGTAAGTAAGGAGCGACCCGGCTCAATGGTAACCGAAACTCTAGAAAACGGGTTTTTGATACCAATAGATACATCAAAAGAATCAGATTTCAATGCGGATTTCAAATATATAACTTTCATCAAGTTTGTTGCAACCCATCAAAGTTACGCGCCTGAGAAAATTTGGCTGATTTTCGAAAAAAGGGGCAAAGACCCCCTAAAAGCTGTAGAACCTTAATGAAAATCACACCATCATATTCAGCGTATCAGAGAACCCTACTGTAGAAGTTTCAAGCTCCTATCTAAAAAATTGTGGAATTTTAAATTTTTTGCCATAATAAAGAAAACGTATGGGTTTTTTTTTTTTTTTTTGTTTGTTTTTTTTTTTTTTTCCAGGGGGGTTCGTTTACACCCCTTGGGACAATAAAAAAGGAGAAGGGCTCAATGGTAAGGACATAAAGATTTATATTGCCCATCTTAATTGACAGAAAAAAATTGAGGGCAACAAGGCCCCCTCCCATGCTCATTCTTTTCCCAAAGTCACTCAATCAAAATTTTGAGATAGCCATTTTGTTCAACATGGTCGAAAATATGATAAAAATGTCTTTTAGGATGACTTGATCCCCCAAAGTCCCCAGGGGGAGGGCTGAAATTTATGATATTTACTCATTTTTAAAATTTTTGTGTTGTTTGTGGTAATGAGCCATAATTGGTCAGAGTATAGGGGGTGGGGGAGGGGGGGTACGCCCCGCGTGGGCCCCTAGCTGCCAGGCTCGGGCCCGGCCGGACGTGGTCCGGGGGGACGGGAAAGTGCCATGCCGGGGGCGCCGGACTGGCCAGCATTTTTTATGGGTTTTTGGGAATTATACAACCATTGTCCGGACGGATTTTTTGTGGAGGGGGGGGGGGCTAGAGGAGGGGATTACTCTGGAGAATATTGCCGTGGAGGATGTGTCTTTGGGGTACGGGACATTTCTCTGAAGGGGGCGCCGGATTTCCAAGCATTATTTAAGAAACGATCAGAAGTTAAATAAAAAAAAACAAGTTTTTTCAACTGAAATGTAAGAAGGAATATTAGAACTTAAAACGAAAAGAAATTATAACGTATGTGAGGGGGTTATCCCCCAAGTCAATAACTCGCTCTTTACGATACTGTTTTTTTTAGTGCTTTAAAAATAGATATATATTCTAATTAACCGGCGTTTGTGATTCTGGGTTTTGTTAATAAAATTTTTTTTTAACTTTTAACGTAAAGAGCGTGGTATTGACTAAGGGGAGAACCCCTTCATATAAGTAATAACATATACGTAATAAAAAAAACAATAAAAAAACAAGCGATACGTCTCAATAGTAATCTAAACTTTTAAAAACGTAATTTTTATGTAAATAAATGCATCAAAAGAATTTTTTTATAATGCTTATCCTAAATATATAAATTTTATTAAGTTTAGTATTACTCATCAAAGGCTACGAGCCTGAGAAAATTTACTCGATTTTTTAAAGAGGGGGGAAACACCCCCTACAAGTGAATAAATTTTAATGAAAATCACACCGTCAGATTCAGCGTATCAGAAAACTCTATTACATAGGTTTCAAGCTCATATCTGCAAAAATCTGCAACTTTGTATTTTTTGCAAGAAGAAAAATATAGGAATATCGAAGTTAGTTATGTAAGTTAATTTGTAAATACATCCATTTAGCAAAAGAAAAGTAAAATTTTTATGCAAATAAAAGCTGCATTAACTAAAAAACGATCAGAAATTAAATAAAAAAAACAAGTTTTTTAAACTGAAAGTAAGGAGCGACATTAAAACTTAAAACGAACAGAAATTATTCCGTATATGAAAGGGGCTGTCCCCTCCTCAACGCCTCGCTCTTTACGCTAAAGTTTGACTCTGTCTCACAACTTTATTTTTTAAAACAACAAAAAACTTTAGCGTAAAGAGCGAGGAGTTGAGGAGGGGACAGCCCCTTTAATATACGGAATAATTTCTGTTCGTTTTAAGTTTTAATGTCGCTCCTTACTTTCAGTTTAAAAAACTTGTTTTTTTTATTTAATAACATATAGAAGGAGAAGGACCAAGGAGGCTACCCCAGCGCGGCAAAATCTAAAAATAATGCTAAGAAACAAATTATCAAGAAGAATCACTCCGTCATCATAGGTTAAAAATATATTCTACTAATATAGTCTAAAAAAGTGATTGGTTATTAAGATTTTTAAATTTACTATTTAATTTTTGCCTATTTGCTATAGAAGGATTTGGTATCTTATTGAAAATTTATCTCTTTCACAATTAATCAAAAAGATTCTATACGCTCCAAAACGAGCCGACGAAGAAGCGAGTGAGCGAATAGGGGTAACAAGAATTTTTGATTCATAGAAATAACTCGCCGGAGACTGAATATCATAATGCCAGAGCGATAATTGCAATTCCCAGGTTTAGTATATAAACTCGTGCAGGACGATGAAAGAAAGTACCAAGGATTCTTTCGGCTTTATTTTGCAATGTCTAGAAGTGTTTAAAATTATTAGGAAATGTATTTAGGTAAATAATGGGACAATATCTTAGGTATGATTCTATTAAAGAATGATGAAGAATTTTAATAATTGAAAAAGGAAAAACATACTTTAATCAATGTAAACATCCTAAAATTTTGGGCTAACTTTATACAGAGATGGTCAGAATGACTACGGAAACATAAAAGCTCATCAAGAATAATCCCTAAATATCTATATGTCTTAACCCGTCTAATTTTACACCGAGAAACAACTAATTCATATATCCCAACTTTAGCAACTCCTTGCTTAGATCTCCCAAAAACCATAAATTCTGTCTTAGACAAATTGAGATCTAGACGATTAAAAGAAAACCACTGGGTAACTGAATTCATTTCAGACCCCATGTTCTCAATCAATAATGAAGGGGTTTTAGCTTCAACAGATACCCCTGTATCATCTAAAAACATAAGTGCTAGGCTATCCTTATAGAATAGACAATTAGGGAGATCATTTATATATATAAAAAATAGTAACGGTCCAAGTATAGACCCCTGGGGCACTCCAATATCATCCAGGGAGTTAGGCTGAGACAGATGGCCTTGTAGGTCTACTTAGAATCCGCGATTTCGTAAATATGACTTTATTAAATCCAATGCCTTTCCACGAATTCCAGAGTTATTCAATTTTTCAAACAAATGGAAGGATTTAGAGTATCTAAGGCTTTTTTTATATCGTAGAAAATGCATGATACATAATTACTATTATTCAGTGAATCATTAGTTTTAAGCAAAAGGGCTGCAACTACTTGTTCAGTAGAACAACCCGATCTAAACCCAAACTGGCTTTTGGTTAAAAGACATTTTTTATCCAAATAAGACAAAATTCTTTTGTGAAATAACTTTTCCAAAATATTTGACAAAGGAGAAAGTATTGCAATAGGTTGGTAATTATCAACATTAGTTTTATCACCTTTTTTATACCGTGGGATAACTCGGGCAATTACATATATATATATATATATATATATATATATATATATATATATATATATATATATATATATATATATATATATATATATATATATATATATATATATATATATATATATATATATATATATATATATATATATATATATATATATATATAGAAAAAAGTATCCTGGATTATGTTAAAAAGATATAATTGAAGAGCTTGTCTCCTAAAGGCCTCAACGAAACTAATGACAGATAAAAGATTGTGGTTTATTTTTATTAAGGCATAAAATATAATGATTCAGAAAGTAAAGAAAAATAAAATCAAGATTAATTACGATGATAAAGAAACTGAAACGCAAGATAAATATTTGAAAATGATGTGCCGAATTTTGCATAAATCCTTTAGTTTCGAAATTTTACTTTTACACTGAAATATTTGGCAGCAAATCATAGATTTTTTTTTTATTGGGTTTTCTTTGTAGTTATGAGTGTTAAACAAAGTTGAAAATTATTATGTTTTTTTTCCTTTTAAAGAGTAAAACATTTTTTAAATAAGAACTGTGACTATTAGAATCGAAGGGTTGTCGGGCATGAAGGCAAGGCTGTATCCAGGGTGGGTGGGGTTTAGGGGTTAGACCCCCCCCCCCCCGAAATGTCTGTCTGCCTCGTAAAAACGTAACCAAAATCGGTATAAACAGTTGTTTTATGCTTTTTAAAGTATTTTTTTGTATACCCCCCCCCCCCCCCCGAAAAAAAATCTTTGAGACACACATGGCGTTTTTTACTGAACGTATTTTTACCGAGCGTTTCTTAGAGGTGTATGGAATAGTATTAGGACATAAGCGTGAAATACCAATACTATTAAATTTAATAGTGGAAACATAACTTACTTTTATTTCTTTATTTTTAGACCTATTTGAAGAATTGGCTTCTGCTTCGGTGCAAACCGCAATTGGCGAACCGCGTTCGATGGATGCTGAAATTTTAGACGCTCCAGGTCGGATTTCGGAAGGCAAGTTGTGATTTCTTTTATTGCACATTAATGGCACATTTTGTGGTGAAATTTCTATTCCTGGGGAGGGGAGGGGTGTCTAAAGGTAGTATTTTCTGTAGTGAGAAAAGTTTTCAGGGATGAACTTTCAAGGGGATTTTTTAAACGGGGGAGTTCGCCAGAATTCCTATACGAAACTTTTTATTGGCCTTACTTTCTCTTTGCAGACTCAATTTTACATATGGCTATGTTGTGGGGACATTTCAAAGGGGTTGGAATTTTCTCGGAGGCTTATCTCCGAGGGGGGGATTTTCTGCTGGAGAAATTCTGCATGGGGGAATTTTCTTTTGGATAAATTCGTCACAAGGGATTTTCAGCGGGAGGAACTTTCCATGGAGGAGGGAGGAATTTCCAGCAAAAACTTTTCACGGAGGAGGGATTTCAGGCATGATTTGAAAACGATTTGAAATTAAATGAAATAAATGTCTTTTTTTTTCAAATGATAGACTAAGGAGAGAATTTCTCAAGTGGAATGGTCCGCAAGAAATTTTCTGGGAGGAATTATCAGTGACGATAGAATTGTCCAGGGGAAGATTTTATGGGGGATACTTTCCCGTGAGGAATTCTCGTGGGAGGAGGAATTTTCCATTGAGGGGGGGGGGGGTATCCCAGGTTTATATGAAAAAAAAGATCCGAAACGAAATAAAAAGACAAGTTTTTCCAACTAAAAGTAAGGAGCAACATTAAAACCTAAACAGAATAAAATTATAACCATATATGAGGGAGAATGTGCCCTCCTTGATACCTCGCTCTTTACGCTAAAGTTTGACTTTTTGTCCCAATTCTTTAAGAACTACTTCTGAAACACAAGGGTCGTTTAATTTGAATAAGAATTTTTCTTAAAATACTGGAAAACTTTAGTGTGAAGAGCAAGGTATTTTTAGGGAAGATTAGTCCCCTTCATATACAGAATACTTTCTGTTTGTTTCAACTTTTAATGTTGCCCGTTACTTTCAGTTGAAATAAAACTTGTTTTTTTATTTAATGAAAAGGAAATTCAATATGTCAAAAAGACTAAAACTCGTTCGAAGGGTAAAGACAAAAAAATAATAATAATAAAACTCGCAGAATATTCTACGGAATTAAACCAGATAAAAACTCTAAGACGATTAATCTTGTGAGCAGAAAATTAAACCACAATTCTAGGTAAAATGCTATAAAAGGGCAGTTCAAAATTTATAAAATAAATATTACCTGACAATGGGTGGTGAATAGGGAGAAGAGGGAGGGGGAGATCCACTATTTAACATAACAGCTATGTACGTATGAAAAACTTGTTCTGTGTCTTTCTTTGGAAAACTTTGTTGGGGTAGAAATGGGGATTTGTGAAGTATAGGATGGCTTGGTACTTTTTTTTTGTGACAATGGCCATTTTGGTAGCTCAAAACTGTAGATGCCTGTTGGTGTGTTTAGCATAAAACAGTTGTATTTAAAATTTAGAATAAAGCCTGGGTACAGTTTTTGCAATTCTTTAGTGAAAAATAGTTTCAATATCAGATCTGCTCAACCCGAAAGAAAATGAGGGCCAGGTTGCAATAAAAACAATTTAGCTCGTGGACGCTAAAGATAGTGAGTAATTAAGTTTAGGCTTATTTTAATTTTATCTCAACGAAAATGTTGACATTTTCTTAATAAGGTTATTAATTCACTGTTTTGTTGAAAACGATGTTGACAGAGAAACTGCGAGACAGAATTCGAGATTTTAAATATTTTTCCTTGGCTTTTGACGAAAGCACAGAAAATCCAGACTCAGTTTTTTTTTTCAGATTTGTTTTTAGCTACAGTGTCCCCAGCTGCATGCGTCGGAGCTCTTGACCTGTACACGTCAAAAAGAGCAGAATCTAGGCAGGTGAGATCTTTTTCGTCTTCTTACTTTTCTTCTTTTTTTCTTCTGTTTCCTATACCTGGGATATGGGTTTCTGAAACTCCCAATAAGTTCAGTTCGAAGCATCTAAATTTTTCAGCCAATAGGTTAAAACAAATTTTTTCATTCTGTAGGCTTGTCGATTATAAAAGAAATAAAATTTTATTATTTTTAAATCCCTTTCAGGCATCTCCCTTTCATTGGTGAAAAAATACACAGGGTTCGGACTCGCCTATAAATTCCAATAAATTCCTATGTTTTAATGCATGCCTATAAAATGCCTATATTTTGGCTAAAATCCTATTATTCCTATATTTTCGGCTGAAGAGCACCAAGAACATTGCTCATGAGTTGCAATTTTCACTGCTCGTTAAGTAAGCCAAGATGTGCTTTTCTTTGCTTTTGACTCTGCTTGTAGACTGTGCTGTCTTTCGGTGTAGATCGATAATTAACTACAACTGTTGAGCTGTTTGAACTTATTTAATGCTTTGTGTTGGGATTAGTAAGCTGCTTCTGCCTGGGCTATGCTGTTGGGTTGACTTAGTAGCCTATGTTTTGTTTTTTGTCATGTTGGACCTGTCCGAAATGAGCGAAGATCAGTATATAGGCTAGCAGTCTCTGCTTAATGAGACTGTGAGTTCTTGCGACTTATATGTATCCTGGCTGAACCCTATAAAAGGCTGCTGCGAATACGGCCCAGTTTTGGACATATCTACATTTTTTCTTTTTATGGCCTTTTAATTGCAGGATACTATTTTGCGGGTGATGCTTGGTAATTAAGTATGGGGCCTACCAAGTTCAATAGTTCATGGCCTGCTAAGACGGATTGCAGAGGTAGAAAGATTGGCGAATGGTGTAAGACTGGGAACTATCAGTACTCGTTCTTTTGCAAACTCTGCTTGAAATATCTTGGTTGCACAGCTGGGGTTGCTCAGCTAAACCAACATATGCGATCTGCAGAACACAAAGCCACAGTTACTGCTCAACTACATCCACTACAGCTTGACCTGACCGGACAATCTCGAGTGGATGAAACAACCAAGGATAAACCATTGGAAAGTACAAACATTTTTTGTGAGTGTGATGCCGCTTATAAAGCTGAGTTAATATGGGCACTTCAGACGGTACAGAGTTCCATGTCTGCTAACTCTTCAGACCGTATTGTTGCAACCTTCCATGCGATGTTCCCCGGTAAGATCCCCGATGGAATTTCCCTATGTGGGAAGAAACTCACGTATCTGATCACCGATGCGCTGCATCCTTACTGTAAGCAAATGTTTGTGAAGAACATTCAGTCATATTTTGTACTAGAATATGACGAAACAAGCAAAAACACTGGTATGAAAGAGTTACAGATATGTGTTCGATGTTGGTCCTCATACGGAAACGAAATCCATAGAAGACACTTATGCACAAGTTTTATGGGCCACGCGACAAGTGATGACCTGTATAGGAAGATTATGTCAGCCATTGGGCAGAATCAGCTGCCACTTGAAAAGCTGATCACGCTTGGAAGTGACGGACCAAACGTCAACAAAAGCGTTTGAAACAAGTTCAATGCCGAAAAAAAGAAAGTGACGAGAAAGGGAATGTTGAACATAGGTACTTGCAACATCCATATAATTCATAACGCTTTCTTGAAAGGTCTTCAGGTGTTCGGAGAAGAAAGTTCCGACTTCGTTATTCTTGTGCATTATTTTTTTGACGGCTGGCCTGCACGTTGTGAAGATTATCGAAAGTGCCAAAGAAAAGTGGGAGTGCCAGAGAATGCTTTCATGAAGCATGTCCCAAGCCGCTGGCTGACGATCGGACGTGCCCTCGCTAGAATCATGCAGCAGTGGCCGGCAATCTTAAAATACTTCCTGAACTTCGTGCCTAGAGAGAAAAGACTGAAGAATCTTCCGTCCACTCCCATATTTCTGAAGATTGTGGCTTATATCAAAAGTGTGACGATGAAGGCCCAACTCGAGTTTGTTCTAGCCTCAGCAGAACTGTTCATGGGTTTCACCCAACTGTTCCAGAAAGAAGAGCCTCTCATTCATTTCTGCACTCAGAGATCAAAAGACGAGCTATGACGCTTTGCGGACGGGTCTTAACTCCAGATTTCGTGACCGAGACTGAAAATTTCTCACCAGAAATGTTGAACCTTTCTGAAAAATTTGCAGAAAATCCCATAGTTTCAGAAAATGTGGAACAAGCTTTCGGTGAGAAAGCAACACTGAAAGACAAGGCCATTTTCTATGTCAATGTGCAAAAATATTTTGTTTCGGTTATTCGCCATATTTTGAACAAATATCCTCTGAAAAAGAATGGTTTTCTAGAGGCTTCACGCTGTTTGAGTCCAATCAACATGAAGGATTCAAGAAGCATTGCAGGCATAGCAGTTGTGGCATGCGAGATTGCAATTGGAGTAAGCTCGGACGTTGCCTAGGCTGAGTGGCTGCTTTTGCAAACGGAAACTGGACCCCGTGAGGACATCACTCGGATCGATCATTTTTGTAGCCATTATTTTGGACTGGTGAATGAGCGCAGGGACAGCAAGTACCCGGAACTTACCAAGCTTATCAAAGCGGTGCTGACGTTGTCGCATGGCAGCGTAGATGTTAAGCCTGGGTTCTCGCGTTCTGGTAGGATTCTCGGTGAAGACCAGGCCTTGATGTCTGAACGCTTTTTGGATGCCAGACTCATGGTATATGACACGTTGAGGCTTTATGGAGGAAAACCAAAACGGTTTGTTATAACAAGAGAGCAGTTGAATCTCGCACGATCCGCACGGTCTCGGTATCAACAATATCTGGATGAAAAGAAAAAAGAAGAGCTATCCGAGAAGGAGAAAGCAGCTTTCGAAGAGGTCCGTGGCAGGAGGTCCACGACAAAAAGAAAGAAATAGAAGACCTGGAAAGCAAAAGGAAAAAACTTAGAGCATCAGAGCAAGAAAAGAGAACAGTAGCAGATACTCTACTTCAGGAAGCGACCAACAGAATGAAGAAGGCTGCTGAGTCCAAGAGTTCCATAGACATTGCCCTAGCTGTTTCTTTGCTCAAAGGATCTGTGAAGTCCAGGACAAGTGAAAGAGAGCAGATGGTGGAATTTGCGAGAATGGAGAAGTTTCTTGCAAAGAGAAAAACTGACCTCATATCGAAATTGATGCCCAAGAAGCAGCAAGAGTGATTCCAAATATTTTACCTGAATCAGTCAATCGTTGGCACAGTATGTGCATCTGATTTTTTTACTGTTTTTAACTATTTGTACAGTTTGTATTTGAAATGAAAAATTAAAATAATTAAATGCCAAAACTCGGGAAATGACGAATTTATGTGCCCAGGTATCCCACGCCATCTACCAGAGATCTGATCCCGAGGACTTCTGAATCCTATATTTGGCTTATATTTGGGCCCGGGAAATCCTATAAAAATAGAACAGAGCCTATACTTTGAAACAAACCAACCTGTCCGAACCCTGAAACCCAAATCACAAATACAAATACTTTAAAAGTACTTACAAATTGATTAATTTAAATTAATCTAAAATTAATTTACAAGTACTTTAAAAACGCATCAAAAATTTGTTTATATGCATTTTTGTTATGTTTTTAGCGAGTCATACAAAAAATTTAGGGGTCAAAACCCCGTACCTTTATAGCAATAAAAAAAACTCAGTTAAATTTTAAATCAGTAAAATCAAGTGTTATATAAAATAAAAAAATGTGACGCGGTGTCGCCTTTACAAGGTCGAATTATCCTCTTCGAAAAGGGATATCCCTGGCAAAAGGGAATTATCATTTTGGAAAAATTGGATACACTAGGATTCGAACCCTCGCCCTCTCGATCACAGAATTCTGAATCTAGCGCACCAATCCACTCGGCTAGGACGGCCGATAATTAAAATTTGCTATTATTTAAATTTAAAAAAAAAGCAAAAACAAGAAAATTTCATCACCATAGACGCAGTAGATAACCCTTTTTATTTATTATAGCCTTTTAAGGGTCTTATTTCTTTATTTATGGTTAATTATCCTTTAGGATAAAGGTAATGACATGTAATTCACGATCATTAATGCTAATGTGTTTCAAGATGCAAATCAGAACAGTTTCTTACCTTTTTCATAAAGGATCATTACTTCCATGAATTTTGGTAAGCCATATCGGTGGTGGGTAAGTCATATCTTGTGTCACCAATGGCTTACTACCAACCATGGGCGCCCATAAGGGGGGCAGGGGGGCGGTCGCCCCCCCCCTGGCTGAATTACGGTGCCTTACCTTTTTGTTTTGAAATTTCTATTATAAATAGCATTGAAAGTGCCGATTAGACCAGGTAAATAAGACATTTGCTTCCCAAGAGATCGTCAAAAGCTGAAAAAGTTTAAATACGTTTTGGGGATTTCAAATAAGAGCCCTGTAAGTTTGATGCAAATTCTGACTTCTGCTAAAGTTTTTAAAGGTCAAAAAATGCGCGAAATGTTCTTATTTTTTTTAGTTTTAGTTTTTAATCTTCATTTTAGGTATATAGGCCTATATTCCCGTTTAAATTTACAGGAATAAGGTTGCGTGGCGTTCAGGGCTTCTAATATCCCCGCATTTTTGGGGATTTCCCCGAAATCTCTTTGGCTCCCCGAAAAAAATATTGTTCCCCGAAAATCACCCATTCACGTTACCACCCCCAGTGATCTATCACTAATGACTATCCATCCCTAGCGATTATTACTTTACTTGCCATACATTTTTTCACTGCCTTACTCTCTTGCTCGTTAATTTTTGTTTGTTGTTTTACTATGGATAAAAATGATAGACGGTTCTTGTTCTTCAAACAGGTTTTTACAAAAGTATTCTCTTTCTGAAATGAGACTAAACCATTTCGATTCAAATGTTGTATTCCTAATGCTATACGACTCTACATCATTTGTGGTCGTGGTCAAAACTATTTAAGAATTTTATTTTAAGTTGGATTCTTCAGTTGTATTTTGAGTTCTGAAATTGAATATCTAGAAAAGAATTCTTTTGAAAGCCGAATTATAAGTTAATTTTTTTTTGCTACTTTGGTTTCGGACATACTGGATACTGCATTACTGTTTAATACCTAATGAGTGAACGCATGATATATTGAAGGAATTGATCTTTTGATACTTTCCAATTGTGTGGGCTTTTCAGGTTTACCGCTATAGAGTAGGCCATGATAAAAGCCGTTTTTGATGTGTTAACCGCTACAGAGTAGGCAATGATAGCGTGGTTTTCATTGTGTATACGATATTAAACTGTATTTTTTGTGGGGGGGGGAGGTACCTAGGTTACATTAGGTTACGTATTTAATATATGCTATTATCTACCCCCAGCCCCAACCCTTCTAATGTGCAAATATATAGCCCAAATTTGTTTCTAAACTATTATATATTCATCTTTTTTTATTTCATTAGCATTAACCAAACTGGACTTTTTAGAAAGACCGACATAATCGGAAAGCACCGATCTTTTTTCCACGAATTCTTACCGTTTAAAGTTTGTTTCATTTGGTGTGTAAAAATTAAGTTCTTTATTATCTGAGAGTTGTACTTGTCATGCCACCTTCTTCCCTCAAACGTATTCCCCTTCCCTTACAATTATTATTCTGGTTCTTCACCCGTGTAATATTTTCGGTAGGCTTAATATTTTAAATTGCAGTTTAGGATCTTTTTACAGTCTTGCGAAGGTGTTAGGTAGGCGAAGAAAATTTAATGGAAAAGATGTTTTGCTCAAATTAGGGATAGCCTAGTAAATTTTGTTTAAATATTCAGGCATATCTTTACAACTTCTAATGCTTGAACAATTAGTAACCCTTTATGAAGGCTCTTGAGATAGAAACAATAGAATTTAAAAATGTTGTATAATTGTCTTATTAGATAACTGGATCTACTTTTGCATCTAAAATGCATCACATACTTTAAAGCACGCAAAAAAACTATTAGATATAAATAAAGAACTTGGCCAGATAATGATAAATGTTAAATATTGCATTAAATTCAAACTGGTACTTGTGCATTATAACTAAACCAGCGCTAAAGACTGTACAAGGAAACCAGACACGAAAGCAGACAAACGGTTATTTGCTAGATAAATTGATGGCAAAGCGTGGTTTCTCATTGAGTTTACAATATTTGATCGATTGTTTTTTTGGGGTTTAAGGGGGGAAGGTACCGAGGTGAGGTGACGTATTTAATATATGCTATGCTTACCAGCATATGCTGGTTATGTTTACCTGCATGTGGAAAGCAAGAGCTTTCCAAAACTCGTTCCCCGGGTTTCTTATGGGCGGTGGAGACCACAACCACTCCCGGAGCTTACATTCCGCTGGGCCAGGGGGGGGGGCAACGGGCCCACCCATACTTTGGAATGTGTTATGCAAACACAAAACACAGAAAACGCAAACAAAATTGTTCATATCCATTTTTGTTAGGTTTTCACGAGTCAGGCAAATATTTCAGGGGGGAGGGGGTTCAAACCCCCTACCCCTGGATACGGTCCTGATTGGGAATAAGTACTTTTATGACGGGGCGGGTGAGACTAAGTTGGTTTTTAAAACTGCAGGACCTGAACTGGTGCTCAAGAACTAAAGATTTTTATTTATTGTCAAATCGATGAAAAGACTGGTTCACATACCTCCATAAAATAATTACTGGTTTAATAAGACTCGGAGAACCGAGGTCTGGGAGGCAGCCTTCCACGAACAATTTTCTTGACTGGATTTGACTCTTGTGTTTTGTCTGTGTTGATTTTTTTTCAATGTTTTATTACAGTTATTTGATGGTTTTGGATTTTATGTTTACTTTTAAATGTTTGTTTTGTTTTGATTATTAAAGAGTGGATTTTGTGATTATTATTTATTTTTAATCCACACTATACAGAGGTACAATACGTGGAGTAATCACGAGGAAAAACACAAAAAATGCGACACAAGACAATATATAAATCAAAAATTGCCAAATTACAGTGTAACACAAAATAAGAGAAAGGCCAATGTCTGAAAAAGAAGTAGCAACACGAGAAACCATGTTAGATAAACCAGTTTTAGTACGGCTTATAAGAAGCAGATCATCAGCGTAAGCCAGGTAGGAAACATAAGAAAAACCAGAGAGATAGGTAGCCGAAATCTTTGCCAGAACACCTGAAATACACAAATTAAAAAGGGTCGGAGATAAAACTCCACCTTGCCTTAAACCTCTTTTCAATTTAATATTAGATACAGGCACAGATCTCAGCCGAAGAAAAGAATTAGAGTACCAATACCGAAGAAGCAAAATAACCGATAGATTGACACCGTAACCACGAAGAGCAGAAAAAAGCTGACTATGACATACAGTATCAAAAGCTTTTGATAGATCTAAAGTACAAAGATATATACTCCTTCCCTTAGAAGAATTTTCAAGGAGTATGAAGATAATACACGATTTGCGTGTTGACAACCTACTCCGGGCTTAAATCCAAACTGGTTATCTCTCTCAAGCATATTATTAGTCACAAAAGGTATTAAAACATGCACAAGAACTTTACTAAAAGTGCAAGAGACAGTAATAGGTCCGTAAGAAGAGCAAATAAAAGGAGAATTCCGCTTCTTTAAAATTGAAGAGACAGTACCACACAAAAAACTCTCCGGTACACTAGAAGTACAAATACACATCTGGAGAAGTAGGTGTATATGGTTAATAAGGGGGGGCAATCTAATAAATGGTGAAATCTAGATATACCATCATTATCAACATTATCTGATTTAAGTTTCTTAATTGCTTCAATTACGGATGAAAGAGAAATGGGAACACAGAGACGCTGAGATAGAGGGGTCCTAAAAATAGCAGAAAGAGAATGAGCATACAAAGAATGCAAACGGTAATTATCATTAGAAAATAAAACGAGTAATGATCATGCTAAGCAGATGCAGGAAGACAATCACTACTTGGCACATCACTTCTAATCGCCTCAGAATTAATAACTTTTCGCCATTCTCTCTTTGACACTGGAAAATCCATACCACGATAACGCATAGACTTAAGATATTTTTTATATTCCCTGCGGATCTTACGCTTAAGGTCAGAAACAATACTACAAGATGGTCTAGCAAACTCACTCATAACTTTTAACCAAAACTTTGATTTATTTTTAAAAGTTTTTAAACTAGCATCTAAAGAACAAATAGGCTTTTGTGTACCACATCTAACATGTTGCAGTAGCACTACAACTACCTCTGCATCTTTTAAACATTTAATTATTTGATTATAATAGCAATCCAGGTCCTTTTTGCAATTCCCTTGTATAGGGCTCTGAAGCAGATGATAGGGAACTCGTATAGCAGACAGCAGCCTTGTTAGTGTAAACGCATAAAGAGGAACATCAGCTTTCTTCCAATTACTTTTTTCAAACCATTTTGAAGACTGGGGTACTTTGCAGAAACTTGCAGGGTTTAAATTCAGCGTAAGAGTAAGTGAGATAGGGAGATGGTCTAAGTTGTTCTTCAGCATGTACAAACACTATTGATGTAATAATACAAGGTGAACAAATAATGTGATCAATATTGCTCTTGCTGCCTGAATGGTGAATATAAGAATACGGATGAGTTTTGGGTATAATATGATAAGATGGAAGGCAATCCAACAACAAATCACGTCTCATTGATGAGTTATTTATATCCGTATTGAGGTCACCAATGATCATATAATCTAGAGAAATTGAAAGAATTTTTTCAACTAGAAACTTCAACGTGTTACAGGCTTTAGCAAATCTGGCCATCAATCTAGAGGAACGGTCATCATAAGGCAGATAAGAATTAATGAAAACTATAGTGCCCATACGAACAGCCAAAAAAAACTCATCCGAGTAAAAAATCACCGGAGAAACCAAATTAGGATTGCGCTTAAAAACACAAGCTAGCCTTCCGGATGGCCGGCTTCTTGTCGCTCTGTCAGCATTAAAAAACACATCGTGATGAAGACTGCGACGCAAAACGTTAATGTTAGAGTCTGTAAGAAGATGCTCCTGTATGCAAACCAAAACAAAACCATAGTAGAACTCATCGATAACGAAATCCTTATCCTTAGTACCATTAATATTAAACGATATTATTGAAAACTCCAAAGTCATTGCAAAAAGTGGGAGTGTGACATTAGTTCCTTAGATATAGGTCAGGACAAGCTATAAGAAGTATGATTTTTACCACAGTTAGCACACTTAGGAGCAGCACTACAAGGACTATCCTTAGTAGAAATATGTGGCCCAGCACATCTGGCACATTTCGGGACATTGCTGGTGCAAGCACTTTGAAAGTGATCATATGATCGGCATTTGAAGTAGCATTTAGGTATTTCTTTAAATACGTGAATTTGAAAAAATTCACATCCAACTTTAATTCCTTCTTTGAAATAAGCAGACTGAGTGAAGGAGTCTTCAAATTCCAGCTTGACTGACATAGTCTGGCCCAGTCGATTTGCACTTATTATACCTTGCAATCTTTTAATAACTGAAAGGTCAAAATCAACTGGGAAACCTCTGAGAATCCCAAAAAAGCGCTTGGATCGTACTTTAACTGTTGCTCCGGTAATAAAGTTCTGAACGGATGTACAAAAATCTTCAGTTGCAGATTTATCAATATTGACATACCATCTATCTTTAACAGGTTTCACACTACAAACTAATTCATACCCAGCTATTTGATCGAGAACAGATTTGCGTTTAATCGGATCAGACAGATCTGAAGGCCCTTTAGAAACAATAACTGTCGTATGAGTGTCAATTGCTGGGGTAGGTTTCGGAAGTTGAGGAAAATTCAACTGATAATTGTCAAGTTCCCCTGACATTTCAACAACCACTTGTTGTATCTCATTAAACTTAGAGAGTAAAGAAGTATAAGCATTTGCAGGGGGACATGGCACCTCTGTAGGTCACTTTATCAAAAACATAGGTACATAAGTGTCGCTACTGTCAAGAGATCTTAACAGAGAAATAATGTCACTAAAAGGATTAGAAGGTGCATTGTTCCCCTTACGTACTGGGCAATCCAATTCAGGTGCACTTATTTGCCAGAGTAAACTTTTAGCTTCTTTGATTATATTCACGTCAAAAAACTCCATACCATGTCTTTTAATAATATCCTCCTCTATTCCGCTTAGCAAATTGCTTTGAATAAAATTCAGAACAGGAGAATATACAAGTTCAGGCATTTCGTCGGAGCTTTTCATGGCTATCGCACTCACTGATTATGAAAGGTACAAGTGGATTTCTTTAGTGAAGTGGATGTGAAAGGTCGTGTGGACAGGCTTTAGGAGGCCATTCCCTAAATCAAAAATTAGGTTTCACTAGGCCCAAGGATTTACAGATCCATGTTTTTAATCCAACCAAAAAAAAATGTTTTTGATACCATGTTGAGGGACCCATGCTCCCAGCCCAAATTTCCCGTGTTCATTGAGGTCCCTTTAGCCCTGGAAATCGTGGACATAAGTTTTAAGCTTATGACAGCTACCATGTCACCCCTCATCTGTTTTCTTCCTCGAGACCCTCTAAATAAAAAATAAATAGGAAAGAAGTACATACTCTTTTTCCACTTAGGGGTGTCTGTCGTTGTGTCTTAACTAAAAATCTAATATTTTTACTTTTGGACTCGCCCTTACTGTTAGGTTTTAATCTGTCTCTCCATTTTACTTCTAAAAGTCTTATTTAAGTTTGTCATTGGGACCATGAGAAGTTTTGCAAAGTCTTTGCAATGTCGAGTTCAACTGCCATCTAGTTGTATGCCCTGTGTATTTCTATGAATGAGACTTGAAATGTGAAAAGAAAACGTCAAAGTGATTGATGAATCTATCGAAGGGATAAATATATTTATAATTTTTTTTATAAATATTTAAAAAAGTTTTATAATATTTTATAAATATTATAAATATTTATAAATATTTTTATAAATTTAGAGGAGACGGGGGGGGGGGGTGTATATGGTGGTTCAACTTTTTTTTAAAAGGAATTATAATTATTTAAGCGTAGGTTTAGTTTTTCTGAAATTGCGCGTGAGATATCAAATACCATTGATATTTCACGAGCCATTTAAGCAAATACTTCTAAATAAAATCCTGTTTAAGTAATGATTGTTTTTTTTTCTACCATGGTTCTAAATAAAGCGAACTGAATATTCGCCTATATTTTTTTTTTTCACTGGGACAGTGATGCGAATTCGTTAAGCGAAATTTGGCTCAAGTTGGGAATTTTGGTTTGTAAGTTCATATTTATAGGAGGAATTGAAAAACTTGGATCTTAGTCCCCCTTTACCATCGCTGTCTCTGACAATATACAACAAAACACCCTCAAAAAAGCCGAAGACTCCCAAGAAGGAAAAGATCCCCAGTTCTCCAGCTCCCACTCCATCCCCAGTTATGTCAGTCCGAAAAGTGCCGCCCAAGAAGATCAAAATGGAATCAATTGCTGAATATATAGTGGAACTAGATGATGATGTTAAGATACCAAAGAAGAAAAAGAAAATTGCCCCAGTGAATGACTCAAGAGTAAGTGTGTCTTGTTTTCTTGTTAAAATGTAGATGGCTGATTGGCCTGATGTAAATTGTATATTTCTGGCTGTATTAGATGTTTCAAAATACTAAACAAAGAAGAAGAAGAAGAAACAATACAGATAGTATTGTTATTTCTTGTAACCTTTCTTGTAACCCGTCAATTTAGAAACGAAGAAAGGAAACAGTTGATCAGTGGAATATGACTCATTCCTTAGAAATCGATTTGGAGGACGGCTGTACCAATACGGCATAATCATTTGATTAGGAGACAATTAACACAAAGTGAATGACTCAAGAGTAAGTGTGTCTTGTTTTCAGGGGAACCAACTATCAACTTTTTTTTTTATCTCCTAACCTAATGAAATGTTAGCTTAATGATCTTTTTTTAACGATAAATTGTGGCGAAAAGGGAATTAAGACTTTTTGCATGCATTCTAAAACCAAACACTTATGCTCCAAATTGGATTAAAACTGTAAAAATTAAATTAGAAAATACAAATTTTTACTTTAAGACAATTAACACAAAATGAAAAGCAGAATAGTTTAGAATATTTACCAAGGATGAGAGTTTGCTTGAAGCAAGAAAATTTTTGTGGATATTTGTTGGTCCTCTATTGAAAGCTACAAATCAAGTTTGTATTAATATAATTTTGTAATATTATGTAATTATGTAAAATGTAACATTCTGTAATAATAATAAAGTGGGGAATAATAATCAAATAAGATGCCAACTTGGTGTCTAACTGTTGTTTCACAGATAAATAAAAAAAAAAAATTCATAGGTAAATTTTAAATTTTGTGCTCGGATTTCAAATTAATTAGAAACTTTGAAACATAAATCTTTGACCCTTAAGTTATTACTTGCAATAGTTACTAAGTTTAAAGCAGAATATAGTGGGCATACTTCCATAATAATGTAATTTTCTTTTTTTATTATTATTATTTTTCCATCTCTAAATTTGGAGGTCTTGTTTACAATGTAGAAAAAACAAGAAATAAATTGGTAAATTGTGTGGAGTATAATGGATGAGCCGTAACAATCTTGATATATCGTGTTGGGTACCAAAGAATTTTAAACTTTATGAATAACTCTGAAATGGTATAACATGGTACTCGGTTTTATAACTTTCGCCACCTGAGTTTAGGTATTATGTACTAAAGTAACTGTAAAGATTAATCGGTCAGGGTCAACATTTAGTCAAAATTGAATTTTGATCAACAGATTTTTGAATTTTGATCAACAAATTTCAGTAATCAGTATCCATTAATAACAAAACATTCAGCAAAACATTTCAGCAAACTATAATGAATAACCTC
>NW_028300319.1:0-11000 GCF_049724085.1 Artemia sp. Qi Xiang Cuo
CAGAACAGGCGTACTCAAGGGTTGGGCGTAAAAATGACAGGAAAATCCTCAAACAGTGCGATTTAGGTCATTTAAACTTTTTAAGGAATTTTAGGAGGGAAAATTTGGCATTTGCACGTTTTAAGATGTCATTAATATGAAAATCCCATTTTAAGTCGCTTGAAATGGTAACACCCAGTAATTTCAAAGAGGTAACAGACATTTCAGGGGGATTGGACAGGAGAAAGAAGTAGGAGTCTTAAGGAAATTAATAGTAAGCATAGTTGACTTTAAAGGGTTGACTTTCATATCATCAGTAGCAGCTTCGGCTGATGTCGATTCCAAGAGGTCCACTGGGTTACTTTTTGAATTTTTGGAACACGTCTCGAAGATAGTTAGATCATCAACGAATTTCCAGCTATCTGAAAAATAAACACCAAGGTTGTTTATCATTGTAAGAAATAAAATTAGACCTAAGAGGGTTCCTTGGGGAACACCATTATATAATGGGAGGGGATCAGAATATACATTCAGGTATTTCATGACTTGCGTTCTCTTAGAGAGGAAAAACTCAATTATTCTAATTAAATAAGGGTCAACTTGAAAGTCATTAAATAGCTTTTCTAATAGTATATTGTGGTTGATTAAATAAAAAGCATTTTTCAAGTCAACAGCGACAACATTGAGCCAGGTATTGGGTTTTTCGAGTGTGTTACATATTATGTCAATAAGGTGAACAAGATAGAGGGTAGTAGATGTAGAGTGTAGGTTTTCGAATTGTCTTTGGTCAATATTTGGGATTATCTTTACTTTCAACGACTCAGCTAGAAAGCTTTCATATAACTTCGAAAAAACTGGAGTAAGAGTAATGGGAAGGACAACATCAAAATCTAAAATTGTTACCTTTCTTTTTTACGGGAGTAATAAAACCTAATTTCCAACAATTTGGGAGGAATTTACCAGTAGAGGTAATTTCATTAAAAAGTAAGGACAAAGGTTCTGAAAGATGGTCAGCTAAGGCTTTAATTAGTACAATCGGGATGTCTAGTGGATATGTACTACACTTTTTAATTTTCTTAATTTTTGCCTCCACATCCGAGAGCGAAATAACGGGAAAATTGAGAGAGCAAAAATCATAAGGAGTGTCAAAAGAAAGGGGAGGGAGGTTCTGAACTATGGAAGAAAGAAACCTGTTCAGATCATTGGCTGTAACTGAAGGGTCTCCTTGGAAATGGAAATCTATATTATTATGTGTTTTCCCACAAATTTTCTTTATTCTATTATACCATTGTTTTGGCTTTGTAGAAAATAAATCCTTGACTTTGCATTTGTAAGAAGAAGCAGATTTACGTATTTCTTTTTTTATATGTTTACGCACTGAGTTCGCTTCGGATTTTTATCACTCTTTAGTAGATTCAATTTAATTCTAATTAGTTTTTTTTTCAATTGGGTATTAACGTATGGTTCGTCATTAGAACATGTTTTTACTTTTTTTCACAGGGAAGGAATTTATGTATTTTTTGTTCATCAGATATTTGGAAATCAGAGACTTTAAAATTAATTTAATTTTTTCCTTTGAGAGCCAGCCAGTTTTCATTGGTAATCCAAGATCCAAATGTGTAATGGCCATCATTGGAAATTGGGCGATAAGAGAACTCAGTAACAGAAAAAGTATGATTAAAGCTATTGACAGGCTTTCTTAATAAAAAAATGGTAACTTCCTCCTAACGGGGGCAAGGGGACAGGAGGGGCATAGAGAGCCTGCATATTGGTGCAAATAAAATCAAGGGTTTAATTTCCTTTTGTTGTTGGTATTTTTACTATTTGTTGTAAGTTTAGGGAGCTACAAAGGGAACTTAACTTTTGATCATTTGCATCACCTACTAAGAAAATACCGGCATTCGGAAATTTGCATAGGACAGAGCTGCCCTACTATGCAGTTGTTGGTAGAATCGCTGTCTTTTTGCAGCGTTTTGATTTGGGGAATAATAGAAGTAGCAAAACACAATTTCCTTTTGTTGTTGGTATTTTTACTATTTGTTGTAAGTTTAGGGAACTACAAAGGGAATTTAACTTTAGATCATTTGCATCACCTACTAAGAAAATACCGGCATTCGGGAATTTGCATAGGACAGAGTCGGCACTATTATGCAGTTGTTGGTAGAATCGCTGTCTTTTTGCAGCGTTTTGATTTGAGGAATAATAGAAGTAGCAAGACACAATCAGGGTGTGGTAAAACTTTGGGTCATACACTTACTCAAATGATTTCATCGTAATCTGAAAGGCTGGGAGTATGAATTAATTTAGGAAAGAGATAATTATTTACAAATAATAGTATTCCGCCTCCCTTTTTACCTAGGGGTTGATCATAAGGACGAAGTATTATGAATTGGGAGTAGTTATTAATTTTCAATTAATCAGGGTTCTATGCTTGGACCTCAGTTACGGCAATTACATCAATTTTGTTTACTAAACAGAGGGCCTCTAGCTCGATCAATTTGTCGAAATTCAGGCTTTCGGCGTTCGTAACAAGCAACTTTGGGAAAGTAAAACGGTTACAAAAGAGGGAAAATTTTTGTTTGTTAATTGTGGGAGACAGTGGGGGGTGGGAGGAACGTGGATCTGGAAGAGGAGAGGCATCTTTTTTCGGGATGAAGGCTGGGATTCTTTTGATAAGCAGGATTAAAATTCTTGTTGGGTTGAGCAAGGAGGGTTTGAGAGAAAGGGGCCACATCTTTTAAACCTGGGTCACTCTTGTCTGATAATATTTGGGAGGGAAATAAGACGGTGGTATTTTCAGGGGGTTCAACTTGGGAGGGGTTAACTGGAGTGTTAAGAGGGAAGGGATTTTGCTGGGAATATGGAGTGTTTTTCTGGGTGGTAAAGGTGGAAGTTTTCTGAGTGAGCAGGGTGGATTTGGGAAAAAAAGGAAGAGTATGTGCTGATGAGCTAATTCTACTAATTTAATGAAGGGGTCTCCGCATGTGGGTTGATTGGGAAAATTTAACTATTTTCATATTAAAAGTTTTACTGCACCTGGCTATAGCACAATAATCCCTGTTTTTAAAATGTAATAACATGCACTTAGTTTCAAAACACAGGCCTGAAAAGGAATCTGATCCTCAAGAAACTGTAAAGGAACTTGGTAAAGAGTTGGACTCTAGATATTATGGCTACGCTTCTATATTCGGAGTTTTTCAGCAGTAAGAACAAGAGTCAATCATTTCTCCCAATTCCCCCCGGTAAATTTTTAAACACATGAAAAATCCCCCCCCCCATTCAATGAACTTATTAAATTCCTCCCAGTTGAAATAATATGTTTTTTTTTGTTTTGAGAAACATTCCAAAAACAGACAAAATTCTCATAGATTGAAATAAACACTTTCCCACAAAATTCTCATGACTTGATACCAATAAACAGGTGGTGCCACCTAGTATTGATATCTATTCCACTGTAGGTGTAACAAAGACACGCATCCACTACCTCCGGGGTCTCTACAGGTACGAGTGGTCAGTACAACCGTGGTCTCTCTAACTATGACCCACCAATATCCCAAGGAATCTTAATACGTCCAACCGGCCAGTAACCCTATGGGATCTTGATATGTCCAACTTGCCAATTCCCTGGTTTCTTAACGAGTCTGACAGGCCAAAAAAATAATATAAAAGAAAATAAAAAAGCAAGAAAAAAAAAAAAAGAAAATAGGATCTTCCCCAATGTCTAAGTTGATGCAAGTGGTAATCCCCATGCCTAAGTTAATACAATCAGTACTTCCCCATATCAACGTTGACACAAGTGGTGATATTCATGCCTGCGTTGATACAATCGGTTATCACTGTCACACTGCTTAATTCTATACAAGTGGTCAAAACATACCTATTTTGATTGCTCAATGTTAACATTGATACAAGCGGTCAAACTCTGCTTATATCGATACATTTGGTCATCTCCTTACCAACATTGTTACAAGCAGTCATCCCAATGCATAAGTTTACGCAAGCGGTCATCCCCATGCCTAAGAGTTTTGGTAAAGGACAAAAGTCTGTTTAGTGTACGTTTTCGATCAGTGGGAAAAATAAAAACGCATAGCTAGTAGTGGAATTAATGATAAAATATTTCAAGATAGATAGTGTCTATGAGTGTCATCTTAATATTGATTTCTAGTACAGATTTATCTTTGAACTAGAAAACAAGCAATAATCTTGACATTTTTAGAAACATTTGCTTACGGCGTCATAAGAGTTGGAGTTTAAATTTATTTGGAGTGCCGATAAACTATTGAAAAAATCAACTGTTGTAATGGTTGCTATGTGAGAGTAAAAATCAAGAAGATAATGTGCAAAAAGAGAATGCAAACCTAAAATTAAAATCTAATGACAAAAAATAATCTTTTTGCTAGTGCTTATTGCCATACGTTACCGAATGATAAATCTTTTCAACATTGTGGTTTCATTAGTATTCAAAATGATGACGAGGGCAAGCTTCTTGCTAGTGCTTATGGCAAAACGTTATCTATTGATAAATACTATTATCATCTTTCTGGTATTATCGTTCAAAAGAAGGTAAGACAAAGACAGGCATAGCGAGCAACATTATTGTACTGCAAATTTTATTTACATGTCGAAACTGATACCAATGTAAAATAAATTAGTAATAGAAAATGAAATCGCCTGTAAAATAAAAATGGAATTTGTAGATAATATCCATAAGAAATATAAAGACGAATCGATGAAAATCAAAGTGCCAGTGAAAATTGAAAACAAAATTATTTTTTGTACCAGCAGATACTGTCATTGAAGCCAATAATACCATTGACAAAACGTATATTTAACATATAGTTGAAACGGCAATAAAAATTGTATAAGACCGAAAATGGATTAATGATTATTCTACAGGTTACAAAGTAAAAGATGAAAAAAACTACACTGTTAGGAGAGAATTTGATTAAATATTCTACGAAATGGATCAATAATATCCAAAATTATTCAATGATATTAATAATCTATAATATTTTAAGTGACATTATTTCTATAAAAATTTTCCTTTGGATTAGGCTGTTAGGATTCTATTATTTTTAAATAGTTAACAGTTTTAACATGTATATAAAATATTTTATATACATGTTAAAACTGTTAACTATTTAAAAATAAAGAAATTATAAACAGTGAAATCAAAGTAAATTAAAAATGGCAAGAGCAGATAACATCACAGAGAAATATAAAGCCGAATAGATGTAAAGTAAAGCACCAGTGAACATTATTAGTACCATTGATCGTGTACTAAGAGATACAGTCAATGAACCCAATAATATCAATGACAAAGCTCACACTAAGGATGTAGTTAGAACAGCAATAAAAATTTTGTATGACCCAAAATGGATTAATGATTATTGTGCTGGTAACAAACTAAGAAAAAATAATAACTAAAAGAAAAAATTTTATTACAAGTTTTTTTCTATAAGAAAAAAACAAATACATACTTCTACCTTTTTCGTTTTATGTTAAAAAAATACAAAAGTAAATTTTATGTTACAACTATACACAGTCATTTAAACATGAAAAAATTTGAAAAACTCTCAAGTTAAAAAACAAAGTTCTGAAAAAAACGTCATTACATAAGCTTTTTCGAAAAGAAAAATTGCGAATAACAGGTTTATACAAATATCATTACATATAAAAAATAAATATCATAAGCAAATTTTTTGTTAAAATTATACAAAAAAAAATTTAAATATGAAAAAAATAATTGAAAAATGTTGAAGTTCAAAACAAGTTGATAAAAATAAGTCATGAGAAAAATGTCATTACTAGAGTTTTTCTAAAAGAACAAATCACAACTAACACATTATACCATTTTCATTTCATATAAAAAAGGAAAATAAGCAATTTTTTTACAAGTATATACAACGTCATTAAGGCATGAATGATAAATTGAAAAAAAATACAAAAAATAAAAAAAATTAAGTCCTGAAAAGAAAATAGCATTAAAGAAGGGTTTTGTATAGAAAAATCCGGCTAACATATATATGTCTTTTTCATTTCATATTAAAAAACATATCAAAACCAATTTTTTTTTCGCACAATGCTACTTAAAGACATAAAAAATGTTCAAAAAATTTGTAATTTCAAACAAAATGTACGTAATCCAAAATAAAGATAAATTATATTCCCTTGTCTTGAAATGATGTCTTAAAAAAAAATAGAATCCTAACAGCCTAATCCAAAGGAAAATTTTTATAGAAATAATGTCACTTAAAATATTATAGATTAATAATATCATTGAATAACTTTGGATATTATTGATCCATTTCGTAGAATATTTCATCAAATTCTCTCCTAACAGTGTAGTTTTTTTCATCTTTTAGTTTGTAACCTGTAGAATAATCATTAATCCATTTTCGGTCTTATACAATTTTTATTGCTGTTTCAACTATATGTTAAATATACATTTTGTCAATGGTATTATTGGTTTCAATGACAGTATCTGCTGGTACACAAAATAATTTTGTTTTCAATTTTCACTGGCACTTTGATTTTCATCGATTCGTATTTATATTTCTTATGGATATTATCTACAAACTCCATTTTTATTTTACAGGCGATTTCATTTTCTGTTACTAATTTATTTTACATTGGTAACAGTTTCGACATGTAAATAAAATTTGCATTACGATAATGTTGCTCACTATGCCTGTCTTTTTCTTACCTTCTTTTGAACAATAATACCAGAAAGATAATAATAGTATTTATCAATAGATAACGTTTTGCCATAAGCACTAGCAAGAAGCTTGCCCTCGTCATCATTTTGAATACTAATGAAACCACAATGATGAAAAGATTTATCATTCGGTAACGTATGGCAATAAGCTCTAGCAAAAAGATTACTTATTGTCATTAGATTTTAATTTTAGGTTTGCATTCTCTTTTTGCACATTATCTTTTTGATTTTTACTCTTACATTACAACCATTACAAGAGTTGATTTTTTCAATAGTTTATCGGCACTCCAAACAAATTTAATCTCCAACTCTTATGACGCCGTAAGCAAACGTTTCTAAAAATGTCACGTTTAGTGCTTGTTTTCTAGTTCAAAGATAAATCTGTACTAGAAATCAATATTAAGATGACACTCATAGACACTATCTATCTTGAAATATTTTATCCTTAATTCCACTATTAGCTATGCGTTTTTATTTTTCCCACTGATCGAAAACGTACACTAAACAGACTTTTGTCCTTGACCAAAACTCTTAGGCATGGGGATGACCGCTTGCGTAAACTTAGGCATTGGGATGACTGCTTGTAACAACGTTGGTAAGGAGATGACCAAATGTATCGATATAAGCAGAGTTTGACCGCTTGTATCAATGTTAACATTGAGCAATCAAAATAGGCAAGTTTTGACCACTTGTATGGAATTAAGCAGTGTGACAATGATAACCAAATGTATCAACGCAGGTATGAATATCACCACTTGTGTCAACGTTGATATGGGGAAGTACTGATTGTATCAACATAGGCATGGGGATTACCACTTGCATCAACTTAGACATTTGGGAAGATCTTTTTATCTTTTTTTCTTTTTTTTTGTTTTTCTTGCTTTTTTATTTTCTTTTATATTCTTTTTTTTTGGCCTGTCAGACTCATTAAGAAACCAGGGAATTGGCAAGTTGGACATATCAAGATCCCATAGGGTTACTGGCCGGTTGGACGTATTAAGATTCCTTGGGATATTGGTGGGTCATAGTTAGAGAGACGACGGTTGTACTGACCACTCGTACCTATAGAGACCTCGGAGGTAGTGGATGCGTGTCTTTGTTACACCTACAGTGGAATAGATATCATTACTAGGTGGCACCACCTGTTTATTGGTATCAAGTCATGAGAATTTTGTGGGAAAGTGTTTATTTCAATCTATGAGAATTTTGTCTGTTTTTGGAATGTTTCTCAAAACAAAAAAAAAACATATTATTTCAACTGGGGGGAATTTAATAACTTCATTGAATGGGGGGGGGATTTTTCATGTTTTTAAAAATTTACTGGGGGGAATTGGGGGAAATGATTGACTCTTTTTCTTACTGCTGAAAAACTCCTAATATAGAAGCGTAGCCATAATATCTAGAGAAGCAGGATTAAACTTCTTGTTGGGTTGAGCAAGGAGGGTTTGAGAGAAAGGGGCCAAATCTTTTAAACCTGGGTCACTCTTGTTTGATAATATTTGGGAGGGAAATAAGACGGTGGTATTTTCAGGGGGTTCAACTTGGGAGTTGTTAACTGGAGTGTTAAGAGGGAAGTGATTTTGATGGGAATATGGAGTGTTTTTTCTGGTTGGTAAAGGTGGAAGTTTTCTGAGTGAGCAGGGTGGATTTGGGAAAAAAAGGAAGAGTATGTGCTGATGAACTAATTTTACTAATTTAATGAAGGGGTCTCCGCATGTGGGTTGATTGGGAACTTTTAACTATTTTCATATTAAAAGTTTTATTTGACTTTATTTTTGCTTATTCTTGGTTTATTGAAGCTCTTTACCTTTGTTTTGAAAAATTTGTCTTGGGGATTTTTTTAATTGATATCAATATAAAAGTCTTATACAGTTCCTAGCATCCTCTATGACTTTTTTTGGATGTGAAGGCTAGGTTCTTGCAGATGTATTTTCTTACAATAATAACTAGGGAAGACGGAGCTTTTTAACTTATTGGGTTTTATAGAGTTTTTTTGTAATCGCAATATTCAGGGTAACCGTTAGTAGTAAGGCCTACACAGATTCTATCGTCACCTCCACTTCTACATAATTACTACCGTCACCCCATAACGCTGCCATTTACTCCACTATAGGTTTAACAGATACAAGCGGCAGCCCCTAATGCTGTCATCTATCCTGCTATAGGTGTAACAAGTATTGATGGTGGAAAACTGTGCTGACATATATTCCACTATAGGTGTAACAAATAAAAACGGCCAGAACACCAGGTTATTTAAAGGTTTAAGCGACCGGTACATTTGAAATTTCTAATCAAAACTGACCACTACCCCATGTGATTTTAATATGTTCGACCAGGCAGAAAAAAAGAAGAAAAAAGAAAAAAAGCAAGAAGAAGGAAAAAAGAAAAAACAAGACATGTACCAGGAGTAAAAGGCGATATATTTAAAATACAAGATTCTTTACTTTTAAAGATGATTCGGGCAGAAATTAAACGTCCCCTAATTGAGTTCAAATACCGCTTCCAAGAGTCTAAATTCTTAATCAGCAAAAAGAGAAATTGCATTTCTAGCTTCAGTCAAACAACGACGTAGTCGTTCGAATTTCACTAACATAATTAGTAGCAAAAAATTGCTACGTACGATATTTCTAAGGAAGTTTAAACGGCAAAAAAATACTGTGTGAACGCCTGAATCATCTGAAATATCTTAAAGAGATTATTGGACGAGGATTCGCGTCCTTGGGGCACTCGAGCCAATGACGAGCAGTCCTTACAGCGCAGGACGAAAGAACTGCGTTTGGTAATGGGGTAGATGTGTTTTTTAATTATTAATATTAAGTCAGATCTGAAACGATTAGTACCGCAAATAATCCCGGTAGAAAATATTGTCATTGAAGTGACCCGTTGCTGTACAACTAAGCATGTAAGTTCAATAACTCTATTGTCTTTCTTATCTGTGTTTATTTCATTTATATGTCTGCGTCTAGTCTAATAATAGCTAATTAGTTTGTATGTCTCCAAGGTAAATGGTCCCAAAGGAATCTGATCTCTAGATAGTTCAAGAACCAAGAGGCTAAGTTTATATGTATTCGTATTGATCCTCCACATTAAGTTGTCATCGCCACTAGCTTAGAAGACATGATTTCTAACGCTATAAGCTAGCGCTATCAGAGAAATTCGTATCTCTGCAACTCAGATCTGAATGTTTCATGGAAACAAAGCTCTGAGACGTCAAAACTTATAGTCTCAATAATCCGTCAATTACTCATAAAACTTTACATAACAAATGGCGCAAGTCGGAAATTGGAGAAAAACTTGCGAACTAGTTAGGCTATGAAACTTTGTAATTTGAATTTAATTGTTGGGAAAGATACAGACATATAAGAAAAATTATTAGGCCTATAACCGCTAAGCTACGATAGGAAACCCCTTATATCTCATAGGAGATAATAGAGTCCCCCAAAATAGGTTAAGTAAAAATTTTATGTTGATATAATCGCAAAAAAAAAAAAAATGGAAGAACTCAGTGAGTTATTAATAGTGCAAAAGTTAGTCGACAAAACTATGGTGATTGCAAAATCTATACCAGAGTACATTGGTCAGTCAGATATTGACGAATTTAATATCCAATTGACCCAATTTATAGAACTAACAAAAACAGACATTGGAGCGTTAAAAGACATGCTTCTACTACGATTAAGAGGCCAGGTCTTAACTTTTCTAAAACAGGTCGAAAATACAATAGGCAATAACGCCAACTTGCAAATAAATACGGTTGATGACTTATTGAAAGCATTCAGAGAGATTTATAGAAACCAGTTCTATAAATAAATTAAAACATGGAGTTGTGAACTTGGTTTTTTCACAAAATATAAGGGAATATCTGGATAATATATGCATTTCTGTAGAAGCAAAATACGGAAGTGGTTCTGGGCAACTGTATGAAAAAGTCATACTAAATACCTTTTTGCAAGGGCTACCCCCAAAACTATATAGAGTAATAATATCAAAGAATATTCAGACATTGAATCTTGCAGTCCAAGAGGTAGAGTGACTAATTGAAGTAGATAAAATGTTTGTTAATCATAGTAATGCAGAATAGAATAGCCTAGGCTACTCAAACGCGAATCTAATCTTCAAGGGCGATCAGGCATCCCCCAACTTCTTTTCAAGGGATAACTCCCCAGTGGCACAAAGAAACAAAACACCAAAACCTGCTAGGCAGAAAACAGTACGTTTTCAGCCCATTAACCCCACGACAATAAGCTGCTATATCTGCACTCGTGTTGGCCACATAGCGAGAGAGTGCCACTATGTCCCCAAT
>NW_028300320.1:0-3000 GCF_049724085.1 Artemia sp. Qi Xiang Cuo
GTAGGCTTAGGCTTGATAAATTCATAAGATCTGGGCTGCATAATAGGCCAATTACTAACTTTTCAGCTGCTTCTGTTTTTGAAGATTTTACAAGTCTGTCAGTGATCTGGCTTTGTGAGGTCTGATTGATCTGATTGTGATGTAGCCCCCTCTTGTTTATTACATCAGAATAGCTTTTATAAGCTACCTGTGCCATACGGAACCCAATTTGATATTTTTCAGCTACTTGGAGGATTCCTTGGTTTTGCTGCCTTACTGGGGACCAATTGGATGTTGATGAGTGACTTCCACCACAATTGGCACACATGTATGCTTTTGGTCTGATTTCAGGGTCTATTGTTTTAAGTGGGCACTGGTTTGACGGGTGTTTCTCTGAGCACCTCAAACAAATTGACTCTTTAGCTCTACATTCTTTTTGAGTGTGTCCATATTTTTGACACTTGTGATACTGGAGGACTCTTCGATAGTATTGGTATACCTCCTTTTTTCTTCCAAAGCACCAGATATTTGGTGGTAGGGTCCTACCCTCAAAAATAATCAATACTGCAAGGCTATCTTCAAGTTTTTTAGATTCCTTATTGTATCTTTTCTGTCTTATAGCATCTTTCACAGTTATTGGGGTTTGTAGGCTCTCCTTGATTTCCTCTATGGATAAGTTAAGAGGGATACCTTTAATTATTCCTCTTACTATAGGTTGAATTCTTTTTGTCTTTATGGTGATGTTGCAGAGTGTGCTGGTAGATAAAATCTTTACAGCCTCATCTTCACCTTGTAGATATAAAAGCATGTTCCTTCTTTCTTTCTTAACTTCAAGCTCAAATTTGGAATTCTTCAAAGTTGTTTGGATTGATTTTGCAATTTCATAATCAGGAGGGAAGTTTTTTCCACTTTCCTCTATGCTAATTTCTAATAACACTTTATAATGTTCTTGTTCTGGGATGATGCTCTGTGTATCTTTATTGATGTAATTTGCTTGAGGTGTTGCAGATTTCCTTTGCTTACACTTTGCAGCTGAACCTGTTTCACTGTCTGGGGACAAGTCTCTCCTTTTCGTGCCAATGTTGGGATTCTGCCCTAGTCTTGGTAATGCTAATCCATTTTCATGCACAGCAATTCCTTCTATTTCCAATGGATTTCCAACTGTTCTGAGCTCTTCATCACTGTCATGAGAGGGTAAAGCTGGATAGCACTCTTCATTGAGCACAGAATATCTGTTTGTTGTTGGGATGGTGTAGTTAGGATAATTGGGAGGTAAAACATAACTATGAGGGACAGAGCTAGGGATATGACTAGTAGTTACACTTGTTTGAGTTGAGCTCCTTTGAATATCAGCTGGATTAAAAAGTCTTATTCTTTGTCCATTGGGGAGGATACCAATTATAGGTTGAGTGTAAGGAGGGTGAACATTTAGGGTGGGACCAGGTAAAACCTGGTCAGGTAGCTGAAACATTCAGCTAAAATCACAGATGTAAATTTTTAATTATTAAGTAGTCTAATTTTTTTTAATAAAATCCAAACAATCACCAATACTCACAAGAAAATTGTAACTTGAAGAAAAAGATCTTTTATCCAACCGGTTTAATCTTTTCTTCCTCCTGACACTTACAGCTCTCAACTGATACCAAATTTTTGAATTTTTTGCTGTTTTTTATATTTTACTTAAAAGTACAAATATAAGCGTGAACTTGAAATTAAGGACTGAAATATATTTTTCACAGAATTTTTCATTGTAATTTGGAATTCCTTTGTTAGGAGCTTTCAAATGAGGTGTTACATGACTATATTAAAAAAAAAATATTTTTTTTGAGTTGTCCTCTCAAACCCTCCATGTCAAAACAAGAATACTGAAAGTTCGTAAAAAGATTTGTTATAGTAACATACATCTTAAATGGAGAAGTTTTCCTTGCCTAGGAATGTCCTAGTTCCATATCCCACCCTACCCCTGAATATAAGTACCTCCCAAATAAAAACATGGCAAATTTAAATTTGGTTCAAAAACTATTGCATAAGACTTAGATATTTAAAATCTTTATGTCAGGAGCTTTCAAATGAGATGTCTCATGACTATATTCAATTATATTTTATTTTTTATCGTTATGGAGGTAGTCTAGAGGTAGACCAAATGAGGTTTTTTGCTTTTTGTCAAAGCTTATCAAACAGCACGTCATTTGAAAGCTACCCTTCTTGTGAACATGTTTATAGTGTCTCTTTTCGAGACAAATCTAAAATGGCCGCAAAAATCCTATTTGGCGTCTACACTCCCCTTTCCTCTCAAACCCACCATGTCAAAACAAGAAAAATGAAAATTCGTAAAGAGATTCGTTATAGTAAGATATATCTTAAATAGAGAAGTTTTCATTGTCCAGGAATGCCCTAGTTCATAAGCCCCCCCCCCCTAAATCGCCGTCCCTCCCAAAGAAAAACTTTGCAAGTTTTAAAGTTATTAAAAAAACCTTTTATAAACTTGGATAATTATAATCTGTACGTCATTAGATTCAAGAGAAGACGTTGAATGACTCGCTTAAATTATGTTTAATCTCTTCTGTTACAGAGGTCGTCTACAGGTAAGTCAAATCAGGTTTTTCATTATATGTCAAAGCTTATCAAATATCACATCATTTGAGAGCTACCCTTCTTCTGAACATGTTCCTAGCATTGTTTTCTAAATTAAACCTAAAAGGGCCACACAAATCCTCTTTTGCCTCCCATCTCCCCTTTCCTTTCAAACCCTCCATGTCAAAACAAGAAAAAAGAAATTTCGTAGAAGGATTTTTTAGAGTAACATACATCTCAAATTGGGAAGTTTTCCTTGCCTAAGAATGTCCTAGCTCCCTAAACCCCCCACTCCTCAAGATTAGTACCTCCCGAAGAAAAACAAGGCAAATTTAAATTTGGTTCGAAAACTATTGCATAAGACTTGGATATTTAAAAATTTTATATCAGGAGCTTACAAATGAGGTGTCCCGTGACTATATTCAATTATATTTTATCTTTACTGTT